>NC_051201.1:12872500-12875000 GCF_015220075.1 Falco rusticolus | reverse complement strand
CAAAAGATGTCATTTGACCTACTCCACTTGGCAGAAACTTGTATGACTCTCATAAAGGGGGCACCCCAGCTATAAATAAAATGACATTATTATTTTTCTGTCCTATCATGTAGAAGAGACAATTATGATAATGCAGTGTCTGTCACTTGGAGCCCAGCAAATTGCTAGCTCTCATGCAACTGTTTAGCTTTCTTATTTGTTTTTTGTCTGTTTTCCTCCATTTCAAGTTGAAAATAAAACAGAATTGAAATCGCTAATGCTCTGCCTCACACTCTGACAGTCTCAGGGTTTCCTTTTATGGGACTGACGTGCAGATGTGACCATCAGACTGTTTGTCAGTGGTGGGTGGTGGTTAAGTGCTGTGTTGGCAACACATCCCAACAATGGAATCAGGTTTATACTTCATTTCCAGCTCTGCACATGAGTTCCTATCTGAATGCAGTGCTGGTAGACATTACGACAAACAGATAAAATCATGGAGAGAGTTTATTGTATCTTTAATAAAGCAACAATAGAGGATATGTATGAGCCCTTTCTCTACTGCCAGGGGGCTTACACGGGGGTGGGGTGGGGGGTGTCTGGAAAGGGTGAACAAGCAGCAAACTGTCGGGATGTTGATTGTCTTCTGCTATTTTTCCGAGTGGCATGTATAACCCATTCCAATGCATGCACGTCTCTAGCAAAGTACGCCGCATGCATATATACACATACAGGGAGCAGAGCATGTACAAACCGCTTGGTCTGGTACCTCCATGCCCATGCGTGTCTGCACACTCGAACGCTAGCAAGCTCTGTTCGGCTGCTGAACCTCTTTACAGCCCCCTGGCTAAAACTCCACCTCCCACATGCAATGTCCCACTTGCTAGTACTGGCGCTGCTTTCCTCTGTCCTCACCGGGGAGGGACACACAGCAATACTCAAAGCACTGTGCCACGAGACACGAGTTACAGCAAAGGCCACCGCTGGCACTCTTGCTGCCCGACCACACAAGTCCCTCTGCTCTGTGGTGGCAGGGGACACCACCCTGGCACCCGCTCTGTCTCCACAACACACCCTCATGACAGTACAGAAACATTCACAGAATTAATTATCCGTTTTGTATTGCAAAATACATGATGGTCCGTTGGACTCAATGATCTCAAAGGTCTTATCCAACCTAAATGATTCTATGATTCTATAAATTCACTACAAGCATTCGCTATGGGGAGACTCTGCAAAACCAACACGATAAGTGAGCAAAATCACACTAACATCAACCTCCTCGAGTACGAGAACAATCACCTATGAGAGATACCCAGATCTGTGTACCTTCATTTGGCACTTGTTCTACTTGCTCTCACACAAGCTTGAGGTGCTGCTGCCAGTAAACAGATCTCTGACGGAGATGGTGAGAGAGAACTAACACTGTTAAGGGCTTGTAAATACCGAATAGTTACTCCTCATTAATTATTTGTAATTAATTATTTATGATTAATTTGTGCCAGAACAGGAATGTTTTATTCTGAATTAATTTAATTCATTTCAAAATTGCTACTTTAAATTGCCACCCTACCATAATATGATATAATCTCTCTCTGTAGACAAGCCCTAAAATATTAAAAAAGCATTTAATACAAAGGAAGAGCGGTGTGTTCTCTCATGGAAACGCATGCTATCTGCCGTCTTTGCAATATACTTTATCTCCTCATAAAAAAGCAACCTGGACAAAATGGAGCCTCTCTGGTGGCCTAGAAGATTCTACCAGGAAAATGAGGAAAATATCCTGTATCAAACTTGGGAGTGGCTCAAAACAGAAGGCCACAAACCTACAGCTCCCTGCAGACGGATCCCTCTGAGGCTACAAGGGCAGCTACTGAAAACAACGAGGTTCTCCTTGGACACAGCTAGGCAGACAAGCTCAAGGGATCTGGGTATCAGTAACAAGCATCAACAAAGGAATATTGGCAACAAAAACAAACAATTGGAATTGTAAGGCATATTTGAAAGATGGAAAACACCTAGATCTTTTTTTCTCATGAAATGAAGAATACTACCAAGAAAGCAGATGGTAGGACTTAATAAAATTCAAGTACATTTGGCAAGGAAGCCTTTTCCTGTCGCAACAGTGCACGTTATTCTTCTAATGCATCACGGAAGTGTGCCTTCAACATAGCACAATTCTTTCAAGCAGACTTCTTTATTACAAAGTTTAGCTTCTTAATGACACATACTGAAAGGAAGAAAGATGCACAGACCACTAACTTCTCCCGTTTGAGTTTCTACTGTCCAGAATTCCTCAGCAGAGATAGGAGCCAAAACAAGTAGTAAACAAGCACGGCTCCACAGTAATCTGGACGATCCTCACCTATTCCTGCTTTTCAAACCAACCATGGACATAGCTGGCTTTTATAGAGAATCTTCTTGGACATTAACTCCTCATTACACTCAGCAAGAAACATCAAACACAAGAAAACCAGAGTCCTTTGCTTTTATCAGTATTACCTCTTCTATCACTTTTAGG
>NC_051201.1:12780000-12867500 GCF_015220075.1 Falco rusticolus | reverse complement strand
TCTACATGAGAGTTTAGGAAGATTTGTTTCTCAGTTAATGTCTGAACATGTGTAGGGTATAAATGCACATTGATATTAATAGTTAAAAGGAAAATGATGGATGGCAGTGGACTAATCATGCATATTATTTTTAAAAATAACATCTGAGGTAGCTCTTCCTAACATTTCAGCTACACAACCTTTACGTAAGATCTCCTATTTCCTGCCACACTGACCATATTGGAATAGGACCGCAATGATTACGGGAGGCTTGTGAACTACGTGCCGAAATTAAAAGCAAAGGATGTAAACAGGATGCGTAATTAAGACACCACTGAGCCAGACATCATGACTGCTGCATGACATAACACGTATAGGAACATAACATTAGCTGAAGCTAGCTTCCCCTCCACCCCTCCCTCTCCTTTTGTAGCAAGAGAGAAAAACTACGCAAACAGCATGTATAACGTTCTTTAGAAAACCTCTTACAAGCTCAAAGTTTAGACTCCCCACCAGATTCAAAGGAAACCATTAAAAACGTAATGCCAAAGTAAAGCTACAATAATGAAAATGCATCTATGTACATATTTCCTTGGGAAAAAAAATATATTTTTTTAATTTTATTTTTGCTTGGAATTGCCTTTCTTCTAATAAGGTTGTCTAGTGCACACAGCAATCCACAGCACACTTGTATTGACTCGTACGTACAAACTATACTGTAGTACTGTAAATGCTCCCTTTACCAAAATCAATTCAAAGATACAAAACAATCTATTGAAGAGTTTTGCAGCTGGCTTTTGAACCACTTATAAAAGACAACACACAGAAAAAATTAACCCCTGTGGCTCTATTAGGAGCAGTATAATAAATGTGCATTTAAAAGATCTATAAACACATATTTATCTGCAAAATGTTCTTGCATAAAACTGTTATTGAAAAGGCTTTCATTTTATCTTTGTGTTATTGTAATTTTATTGAATTGCTTATTCATTCTTTGATATTGTGTTTTAATGGTATTATAAATCTGTTTTATGTCTGATAGGAGCCTCATTGTAAACTGATATAACAGATAATATGGCAATTCACCATAAAAATTCTAAACCAAAAATGCAGATCAGAACGCAAAGAAGCACTTTAATTCATTCTGGGTTTCTTTTCATTTTATTTTTTAATTATTTTTCATGTTCTGGTTGCCATCTGTTGATAAAAGATGGTTGTACAAAACTCACAGTACTACACAATGGGAACTTTTTTTGTGCAATTCTATTCATTAAAACGGGGGAAGAACTGTATAAAAACATTGCACCTCTCTAGACTAAGGATCGTTAGCTGGTTCATTGTATAGACTGATATAAATTAGCCACTTTTGTAACTAAATCTCTCTCTCTTCATTTTTTTTTTCAGAAGATACTTATTTTGGGTAATTTTTAGTATCGTGAATAATAGAACAAAAAAAAAATCCACTTTCTGCAACATCTTCTATTATTCTTGTTCTTTTATTTAAAACAATGTAAAACAACTATGATAAAAGATGTATCAACATATAGAGCAATTATGTCATAAACCACCTTCTGCTCAGAAACTTAGCCGAAAGTTCATTCAGTCAAGTACGCGATCCTGCCAAATCAAGAAAATAAAAACTCTATTAACAAGAGCCCATCGTGAAAGCAAGCATATAACCTGACCAGCGCTAGGCTGATACGTACATAATCCTGTAAGCACAACGGAAATCCCTTAGCCCTTACTTACAGAGTATCTGTAGCCCTCCCTGACAAAGCTACATCTCCACGTTGCTGACCATGTGGTTCAACACGTATTAACATGTCCACACAC
This sequence comes from Falco rusticolus, assembly GCF_015220075.1. Classification (NCBI taxonomy): domain Eukaryota; kingdom Metazoa; phylum Chordata; class Aves; order Falconiformes; family Falconidae; genus Falco; species Falco rusticolus. The sequence goes on along the minus strand of NC_051201.1, from coordinate 12,865,688 downwards.
ACTGCAGACAATTTCTGTTTTCTTTGTATTGATCATTTGATCTAAAAATAAGATGTATTTTGTTCATGAACTAACCCTTTCCTTAAGGCAGAAAACAACTACTAACATGTCTGCAGAAATAATATGTTATTAACATGAAAAACAACGAGAAAAGTACCTCTTGTAAACATACTGAAGAACAATGCTTGGCAACAGGCTGAGGAGTACTTGGTTTTCATATGATTTCTAAAAGTAACCAGTCATGCTGTCATTAAAAAAGCACCACTGAGAAAGCAACAGAAATGTGCCCACAAATATTAAAGAAATTTATTTTTCAATCTTCTAAATAATCTTCTAAAGAAATAACTGTTTTCAGCGGGGAAAAAAAACCTGAAAAGGGATCCCAAGTATTTATATACCATTGCAGCACCAGAGCAAACTTAAGACCAAACAAAAAATGCAAACTAGAAAATTCAACAAATTTTGGATTACCAGCATCACAGCATGTATCAAACTGCACAACGTATGGATTCGATCTGCAGGGGCAGAGGGTCAGTAACCCAGCACACACGCAGTGCCACGAGGAATAAAGGAAGACTGATCTCTGAATTTCCAATCACCTTGTTTATCTAGGTACGAATCACGATCTACCTTGACAGAGAGCTGGTATCAGCTTTTCATAACATACCTCGATAAACAAGAGGAGAGAAAGAGGGAGAGATTTCACATGCATGTTGCAGAACAAAATACTGCACGCATGGACCGCAGCTGTACATATAAAATGCATACCTTAACATGACTTACATAACAGCCTCAAATCACTACTTCTAACGTGAAAACAGTGAGAGAGATCTGGTGTTACTTTGATTTGAATACAAGTAGAAGGAGTTTTGAGCCAGCAGAGTATCGATATCACCTCTCCCAGCAAACCCCACCTGGAGCCAGCGAAGCATTCACATAAATACTTGTTTACAGATTTTTAGCACCTACACACAGACGTTCCACAAGTTGTTGAGGCAAGCCATGCCTTTCACCCCGCTGCTCGCAGAGCCGAGGGGAGAGGGGCAGGCCGGCGGAGGGCTCTCGGCTTGGGTGGCAGCTGGGGGGAGGCGAGAGCAGACCCCAGCCACGGGGAGCGACTCCCAGCCAGCGCCCACACCTCTGGCAGGCCCCACGGGCCGTGGAACAGCTTGCAGGGTTAGAACGTACAGAAGTCTTCTCTCCCATGCACCATGTCCATGTGGACACTCATCCCTGGATCCACCCTAATGATCAAAGAGGAAATCTTATGACTTGGGGACCTACAATGGGAACATCTGGTCAGGTAGCATTTATGAGCCTGGCCAGGTAGCTTCTGTTACTACACTTCTGCAGCTTCCCATGAAGGTGGTGCAAGTCTGGAACACGGAAGGAATGCAGGATGAGGCACAAAAGCATGTACTGTTGATCTGAGTAACTCCAGGAGCCCTTCACAGCTATTAAAGTCCATCACATACAATACTAACAAGAGCAAATAGCCAGGCAACCTACGTGACTATATCTTGATACATCACACAATAGCTTCATTTAGCTTAATGTAATGCATTACAAAAGCAGCACAGAAGTTAACATTAGTCAACAACATAATGGACAGATAAGTGTCTTGCCATGGTTAAGAACATACCCAGGTTCCATTATAAGCTCTATTTTTAGCCCCCCCTCTGCTCCCTCTCCTCAAACTATATGAATAGCAAAACTGGTCTGCCTGAAAATACTAAGCTTAAGTCAAAGGAAAAAAAATGTTTCTGAGAAGCCATGGAAAGAAGTGGACAACTTATTTTAAATTAGACATCACTCTGGATTCTGCAATAAAATTATAAAGACACCAGGGAAATGCACAATTTTCCGTTTGATACCCAGCTATAATTCACCTTAAGGTTCATCTCTGGAGAAGCACTTTTTCCTTGTTTGATCTGAAAAAGTCTACCTTTTGGATGTTTAAAGGTCCCACCTTCTAGCCTCAGGTTTTAGCATTATGTTTAAGTCCTGACCAGCTCTTGGAGCAATAGGCATGCTGCAGAGTATCAGGCAACTGTTTTTTTCCCTGCTGCCAAATACTCAAGTTACTCTTAGGTTCACTGAAAATTAACTTACATACAGACCTATTTAGTAGAGGTTTCTTAAACAAAGCCACAGCTGTACTTTACCAATTTGGTAAAACTTATCCCACAGGTTCATTGAGACACCAAGGTAATTATGTGGTAATTCTTACAATGAATGAAGGCAATACAGTTTTCACATATAGGTCTATTTTTAAAAAGCATAAACATAAAAAGACGTAGTTGCATTTCATTATCTAAAGAGGTTAAAAATTTGTTGAGCCCCCCCTTTTTTTTTAAGTTTGAGGAAAAAAAAAAAAGCTGCTGGGAAAGGAAAAAGTAAAGAACATTTTCCAAGGATGTTACAATTAAGAAAAGGAGCTTTTAAAACTACAAATATAACTGAATGAAGATTTAAATGCAGAAAGGAGATGGGAATTTAGCTGCGACACTTGTGTGTCCTCCACAGAAAGCTTGAAGAGTTTGCTCCATGAATTGTGCAAAACTTGAATAAAAAATTAATAGTTTTTATAATACATTACTATAGTCAGAAATGTAAGAAAACCCTACCATAGATCTGAGCTTGTGAGACAGCAGTAAAACATCTGTAATGAGAGACAGGATTCTCCAGTTTATTCCAAGCTCTGATCTGCTGTACGACTTCAGCCAACCCCTCACATCCCTTTCACCTTCCCTTTCTCTACAATTCCTGCAAAAACCAGTAAGCTCCATTATACACCTTCAGGTCAAGTTCCTTGTAGGTTTAAAAGTAGCTCCACTGATTTTAATGGAATTGCATGCTAATGCAGAATTTGGCTTTCACATTGGGATGTTATAATTAATTAATGCTTAAGAAATTCTTTGCAATCATCTGTAGTAATAAGTTACATGAGTGCAGTTATTGTTGACATATTTAAAGTATCTAGGAAAAAAAAAAATCAATATACAGCATGCATAATCTGCAAGTGCTGCAGGTGGCCTCCTCATGCCAAAAAGAGCATGTGACAAAGGTGATAACAAGTCTGCATATCCTCCTGTGCTCGCTGTTGGAAATGCTGGTCCTTACTAACTCAACACTTCAACTTTTCCAGGTTTTCCGTGATATAACACCACTGATAAATCCATCATCGGCCAGCTACCAGTTCTCAACAGGAACACTCCGATTTCAGCCTGTTCCATTCCACCTGCCTTCTAAGGCTCCTGCACGATGGGTCAGGGTCAGCTCCGTCCCCCACCAAGCGCAGGATGCGGACAGAGTGAGAGCACCTGCGTGGCTCCCCATGCCGCATGCCTGCGGCGGGCACACTTCCCGGGTGCGCTTCCCGAGCATGCTTCCTGGTTGCACTTCCCGGGTGCGTTTCCCGAGCATGCTTCCTGGGCACAGTTCCTGGGTGCACTTCCCCGACACACTTCCCAGGCTCCACACCCCTCGGCCACCCCCCACCACCCCGAGAAGGGCCTGGGCAGCAACGGTCAGTGAGATGGCACTGCCGCACTTACACAGGCCAGGCTGTTTTGTTATAAATAAAATCGCCTTGTTTTAAATAAAATCGCCAACCACACTTCAACAACGTGCACAGCAAGAACTGAAACATGACGGTTTATACAAATCAAGGTCCTTTTTTATAAACCACACGAACATAACCATTCATCTAAAACTAGCACGCCGCACCTTTATCTGCATAATGTTAAACACAGCCTTCCTCCTCTGGGGTTGAGATCTTCAAAGGCACCTGGAAATTAAGTGCCCAGTTCTTAGTGAAACTGAAATGAGGTTTGAGCACTAAAATCCTTTAGAACTGGCCAAAACATGCTAGCAGTCAACATGGGGTGTCCAAACGGCCTCCGGCCAGCCCTCGGCCAGGAGCCCTACGGCCAGGCAGCAAACTCCGGAGCAGGCACAAAATCCCCGCAGGAAGTTTTGCTGAGGCAACAGGCACTCACAAAATATTCTAACCTCGCCTTACAATGTGATTTTTTTAAAATTAAAATTAAACCGTCTTTTATATTTTTATAAGTAAGAAAAAAAGGCGGTATTTTGAGAAAATTAAATAACTCTGAATAAGTTCCCCTGTGAGCTCTTCAAGGCAAGGCCCACATCTTTACACACTTTTCAGCTGTATTTATTACAAGGGGACCCTGGTTCTGAGCAGAACCTCTGGTTACCACTGCAATAAATATAAGGAATAATGGTAAGTTCACACATAAAGAATTGTTGTAATACCCCCACACTCTACCAAGATATAGAATATCACAAGAAACATGAGAAATAATGCGGAAATGATAACTGCTGTTAGATTCTACACATAATCCATTCCTTTATCACATAGCATTACCCATATGGCATCAATCAGATATCTTTTAGACACTACAGGTTTGAAGAAAACTAGAGAGGTAAGGAAAAGGAATGAAGTTTATAAACAAGGACCGTATTTGCTTTTGGTGAAAAGTACATCGTACTATTCATTTAGGAGACCATGAAGAAAGTAAACCTCTGGGGATATGCAAAGAATGATCCTGGATAAATGAGTTTATTCTGACATTTTAGTGTGAGAGAAAGCAAAGAAATCATAATTTTATGAGAGCATTTTTCTCACAGGGGTGGTTAAAACAAATGGTGATGAGATGTCCCTAAACGTTACATGGACATCATCAATTACCTATTTAAAAACATTTTAAAAATATATATATATTAAAAAAAAGATTAAATAAATCACAACTCTTGAACGTTATTTGCCAAAAGCAAAAAAAAAATATTGTTTCTGGTTACCTACAGCGGTACATGCTGTACAGAAACACCTTTCACATTATTCGCCTCGCAGTAGCTGTATGTGCAGCAGTGACCTCTCATTTTATAAGCATTCCTCTATACCTGTAACAACAGCAAGTTCAGAAAAAGCACTGCGGCACAAATTAAATACATCTAAGCTATTTAAGCTGTGAGACACAATCACTGCATAAAGAAAAGTAAAACCTCTAGTATATGGAAGAAAAGAAACCTAAATTGTCTTTGTCTCTGTGAAATGCATATCCTAGAATGTAACAATTTTATAGGGATATCTTACATATTAAGATCCATTGTTGGAAACAGAATTAGAAGAAACCTTCAAAGCAGAAGCAAATGTGAAATGTAATTTTTTTTCTTACACTAGTATCCCCCTTTTGCAAGTAGTTCATAAAACACTTCATGGCACAAAGGAAGCCAAAATAGTGTTAGTGTATCCTTCTAGAAAGATTAACCTGCAACATATCCCAGTGTCTGAAATCAAACATCTGCATTATTTGATCTAATGCTATTAATAAGCGTGAAAGCTCTGGCACCTGTGAGAAAGTGAAAAATGGAACACAGAAGTATCTTTTAATTAAATATATTAATGGTAAATAGCACTTCAGCAAGGGAATTTTAGTTTATTTTTTTTTATTTGGCTGTAGACTAAATATATACAAGTAACTCTCAATTGTTTCAATATATATTCAGGTAACCCCTGTGGTTTATTGGTTTACAAACTTACTTGCTCCCTGAGGTCTCAGCTATCACGTGCTGGAGCAGCAGGTAGGCAGCTGAGCTACAGAAGAGGGGAGAGGAGCAGTACGGCAACACCTCAGTGGCGTGACCCAACGAAACCTGTGCGAAACCCATTCTGGAAACACAGGGCATAGCTGAAGACCCCTGGGTGTGCAAAACTACCTCAGCTTGAGAATGGTGTCAACTGCCACCTAGCCCTTTCCCTGGGGGGTGACCCTACAGGAGATGTGGCAGGCTGCACGGTGTAAACCCATGGGACACAACGCTGGCAAAACCAACATTACATGTCCTCTTCCCCCCGTGTGCTCTCCATCCTTCACTCCTGCCCGGGCAGGAGGGCAGAGGACCGGGAGCACAGCAGCAGTGGGGACAGACAATGACAACACTCCAACAGCTGGCACTTGCAGCTCTCTCTCAGGTGCTGCTTCACCCCCTCCATGGACCCCCCACTGCCAAGGCTCTGGACAACAGACCCCGGCTCCTGCTCTGGGACGCTGCAATCAGAAATTCAGTGCACAGGAGTGATTTTTCCCAGAGTTGTGTACTCTTCCCACAACTATCGGCAGGAGGGAGAAGATAGTTCTAAATTTCAAGATACAAAGAAAACATGTATTAAAAAGCTACCAAGTATACTGTGTTAATGAAACCTGTATGGTTTTAAAGAGACGGAGAATATGGAGCTAGCTAGTATTATGTCAGACTTTACTTGACCGTCTAACTGATTTACAGATCCACCTAGTGAAAAAGCATGAATTAATTTAGTGAAACATACGTATTAGATTAACAATCAAGAAAAGGCTAAAATTAAAATGAAGAATGAGGAGAACATTAACAAGAACTTTCACAAGCAGAAAATGCTGGGTAAAGCAGTTCCATACTGGAAATGCAAGAAACCAGTGGTTTAATTTCTGGGGATTGTGCATGTTCAGATCCCACACAGTCTGAGCTGTATTTTTCAACAACGGGCTGATACATTTTCTGTCTGATCATTATGGATTTTGACAATGTCATTTTGGAACCTTGGTTACTAAAATATCAATAATTGAATGCTTTCACACTTTGCTCTTGCGGATACTGGCCACTTATCTTTGTCCTCTGAAGAAGCTAATGGTATAATGGGCAAAACATCAAGAATAATTAAGGAAAATGCTGGTATAAACCCCATCAGAAAAAAATACAACTTTGTGCACGGCTCCTGCTCGGTATCTCACATCCTGCACTTAGTTTCAAAATGAGGGAAAGTTACTTCTTAACTGTGTTTTGCCTGTGTTTAGAGAAAGAAGTACATGCTGTAATTAATGATTCAATAGCTTCTATGTGTACTTCATTTTCTAGTTAAAAGAGTAACTGGCTGAAACAGCAGTAGCCCATTACGAGCAGCATCCTTCTCCTTTTGTCTTTTCCTGTAGAAATGCTCCTTGTAACACAGTACTGCTGAAAGTCGTGAGCCTTGATTTGCAGAAAAGATACTGCAACCCAGTGACATCTCAGAGAGGAGGGGTGGGAGGGGAATAATTCATTTTAAAGAGCACAAAGTCGATTTTATACCCTTAAGTACATAATCCTCCCTGAGTGGGAAACTTGTACAGGGAAATTCAAGGAGGTGCAAAGTCCCTTCCTAGGGGTACTGGACACACAAGGAGGTAGCAAGAATTTAAACAGCATGTAAAAAGAGAACTTTATTACAAAACTACTAATATCTTGATGCTGTCACTGTGAGAAACCAAGGCAGAACAAATTAATTTGGCTGAACAGTGGATGCAGCTTTATATAAATGATTAATACTTGGCAAACCCCCTCCACTTGGCTTGTCACCAGCAAACTCACTATACTTCCTTCCCAGCCCTCTATTGTATTTTATATAATGACAGACCAGGCTCCAAGATGAGATGAAGCTCCTGTGTCCAGATCAAATGCAAGAAACCTCACAACAAGAAATCTGAACAGCCAGTTTAGCTGCAGTAGCAAAGGACAACTTGAATCTGCTGCAGATGTCTAACCCTGCACCTAAACTCAACAAGCATCTCTGTCCCATCAGCATTCCCTTCTGAGGATTAATATACAGCATAGGAATGGTCAAACAGCACGTATTTTTAGATTATTTTTTTTTTCCTTTTCATCAAAAAGCCCCAGTGAACAGATTAACACTACCATAATAGCACGGCTTTTACAACACCACGGAAAAGTCCCAAGCATAACCACATAATTAAGCGAGTGGTAAAGCACAACTGCCCCAGAATATTCCTGAAGAGGGCAAGTCTTAAGGTACGGAACTGCAGGACTCAAACTGCATTAGGCACCCCAGAAGGGAGGAACAGACACAGGAAAACAAGTTGAGCCGAGGACAAGATGGGTAGTAGGGCTGCTTTTCATCTGACCTGCTCTCGTTGAATACCTGGAGCTAGTCCAAGGGCTCCCCTGGCCCTGAGAGACACAGAACTGTGCTCACTACCAAGCGTCCTCGAGAACTGGAAAACCGTCAGTAGCTCCTATTCTATACATGCAGAATACAGCACACTACATGTTACCTGGCCTAGGGAGAGTGGTTTCCTTCAGATCACCCACTGCACGCTGCTGCACAGCCTTCTTTCCAAAATGCATAAACCTGTAATTATTTACACAGAAATACTTTTCCATTTCTGTACGTAGCAATTCAGCGTTCAAGTTGGTGACAAAGTTCTTACAAAACCCATATTAGCTCCACAAATGTTTATCTTTAATCTACAAATAACTACATTTGGAGAAAATGAAATGCTGCCTTTTCATCATTAAATTATGCAAGACTTGCAATCTTCATGAGTAAATTTGTCGCAATGAAAATGGACATCTTGGTATGAATTACAAAGGACTGGAAAATCTGAAGTAGAAATAAGCCACCAAAAAACCTACGGGAAGAAATATTACAGGAACCAGTATGTCAACCCTAATTGTGTAATTACTTTTTGGCTTGGTCATATAAGCTAGAAGCAAGAAACAAGAGACAATGGTAATTTCTTACTGCTGAAATGAAGGTGTCAAACTGTCTTGTATGCTCTGTGTGCTCTAAGCTAAAGTTTACATTTATATCATGTTACTTCAATTACAATCTTAAAAGAGACTTGAATACTTCAGCCGCATTAGGCCAGTATTCATAAATGTTAAACACACACACGCCACCGGTTGTCTGTGTAAATACATTTTCATATATGTGCTTGTTATTGAAATGGTACTACGTAGTTCATTTGCTTGAAAAAGAAAACTTTCTTTTAAGAAAAAAAAAGAAAAAAAGTACATTTTGAAATATTCTGCAGTTGTGGTTTGTTTTTTTTCTTTTTCTGGAGGAATTTAAAAGATTCACAAACATCAGTCAGCCAGGCGAAATACAGTAAAACGCGGTGACACTTCTGGGCCTGCCTCACCACGCTCTAATCCCTGGAACCACCCTATTTACAAGGAGCTACACACTGTAACCGCGCAGAATTCTGCCTGTGCCGTGACTTGCCGGGCGTCAGAGCAGCGGGAAGAAGGTGCAATGCGCAGGCAGCCCCCCGCCACTGCCGCCCCTCCCCGGGATGCCCCCCGCACCCATCCCCTGCCACCCAACCGCACCAGCCATAAGCCCTCATCCTCGGAAGCAGCCCAAAGCAATCTTTATGCTGCTGCACATTATTGTCAGTTTATTTTATAACTTATTTGTTTTCGTTCCTTCAATTTGCCTCTTGTGGGATTGACTCGTGGTACAGTACTGACAGATGAGTGTGTGAGAAGAGCAAACTTTATTCTTTGGTAGACAGACAGGAATCAATGAAACAGACTGCTTTACAGTAAATAATCAGAATAGAAGGTGGAAGGGAAACAAATGTGAAAAACAGAAACCGAGTACATACAGAGTGGGCACCTGGGTGCATGTTCAAAAACCACACACGGACGTTGGGAACAGCTCAACCAAACAGGACAAAACTTCTCCTCTAAGCCACGTTCTCAAGGATTTTACAGATACCACGCAGTTTACTACAACTTATTTTAGGAATGTTTTTAGCCATTTTAATGGGGTTATTGTCAAATGCCTATGCACAGAACTGTGTTAAGACTTAGGAGAAAAAAAATGCTATAAATAATATATGCTACAAACTACTTAATAAATCTTTTTACGCACAAATGCTAAGGCTAATTAATATCAGAGCCACTCATGAGTTGAGAACCAGTCCAAAAAAATCGTCCAAAGTTTCTTAGACTGACTTGGCCTTCAAATGGCATAACTGGGGGTATTGATGGGAAGAAGTAAAAAAAGTTGCCCGTGATGCAGCAATTACCGAAATGCCAAGTATCTCAAGCTCTTTACAAGCTGGAATATTAAGATTACTCCCAGGACAACGGCAAATTAGAGGGGTTCACATTTTGGTAAATTACATAGATAACTAATAAAGATTCTGTTACAAAACACTGCACGCCATGTATATAGAAGGTATCTCACTCTCTGTACAAACAGAGCATTCTATCACTATATATAAATTATGCTTCTTGTTATATGCGTACATAAACTATAAGAGAATATTTTTGTATTTTGTCCACGAAACATAATTGTCAGAGGAACAAACCCTGTTCAGCAGTCATGTAACTATTCTCAATGCAGTCTGTAAGGTAACCAATAAATAATGGTCATACTACTTGTCTGCAAAATACACATTTAATTGACTATAGTAAGAAGTATAATTTAAAAGAATTTCAGGAAAATATTTTCCCGAAATTGTCTAAAATGAAGCATAACAATATGACATAAAGATCTGAAGAATACTTAATTAAAACATGATTTGTGATTTTAGGTATATGAAAAAATAATCCCATTCATGTATTTATACAGTATGCAGAATCACTTCCTCTTCTATTTTAGAACTACGAAAGTAAACACAGCTTTTTGTAAAGAGTAAGGCCAGATTTTAAACCAAGATTCAGATGCAAACACTGACATGAGCAGAAGCCATATCCACAAGTTCCAAGACCAGTTTTGGCTCATTTTTACCTAGCTTCCTCAGTCTCTAGCATAGGATATGAGTAATTGTGACAACTGTAACATTAGCCATTTTGGCTTTCCTTAGACTTTTTCCTCCTTTTCTGTTTCCCAAAGAACTTGATAAGGATTTTTGATTGTTTGTTTTCTTTCCTTTTTAATTTAGAATCATTTGACTATTAAGAGGATTCTTTTTTCTTTGCAGCTGTTCGACTTCCACATCAGTTTTTGAATTGTAAAACTTAAAAAAAAGAGAGCTCTTCCTTCAACAACTTAAAATACAAGTTTCTTTTTCTTTAATCACCTTTATCTTACACTGAATGACTAATGATAAAGAACATACTGCCCAACCACAGCAAAGGCTAAGCACATACAGCAGACCAAAACTGAATTACAAACTCCACCTCAAAAGCATCACCTATGTATAGCTGTTCAATGACAAAGCTGCACATGTGAGCATTAATTCTCAGAATTCTCTTGTGAAGAAACGTACATTCCCCCCCCACCACCATTTTATAGGTTGAAAACCAAGGCATACAAAACTCCGTGACTTCCAAGAAAAAGCAGGAATTCCCAATTCACAGCATTATGTTTCTACACCTCTTTTTCTTAAATCCAGAACTGCACAGAGTACCAAAAGGATGTCAGAACAGCAGTAACCTCACTACAAAAACTCAAAAGCACAGATATTCTAAGTCCTGCTTCTACTGGCAGGCTCTGCGGTGGCGGGTTTCACACGCACATTAGCCTGCCTGCGATTCCAGCTACCTTTGGCAATGTAACGATCCAATGGCAGCAATGTTCTGGTACAGCCAGACAGGATACAGACGGGGATTCCCTCCTCCCGATTCCTTCAGTACTCTGGGATAAATCAAAACCTGTTTTAATATTTTTTTTTTTTACTTCTCTACGTATTTTTATTCTGTCTCAGGAAAAAAGCAAGCAAAAAGCCACACTGATGTTTCCCATCACCCCAGCCCCCTTTGGCTGGCAGCTAACAGACCCACTGACATTGAGCTGTACTGTGCTAAAACTTGGGTGTATGTTCTGGATACACAGCGTGTGTAAGAAAGCCCTGAAGTGCATTTTTTAGGAACAAATATGAATGAGAGAAAAAAGTTCAAAAGACTACTGTGAGGGAACTATGTATTTCATTGAGTGCCAATACTCTCTTACACTTCATAAAACATATTTTGGAAAATCATTAGTTCAGTACCTAGACTTATGCCAGATTACGAATATATCTAATTTCAGGAACCTAATCTCCCACTGCAACTTTTTTTCCCCCAAGAAAAACAAAATGTATATGCACAGAAAAGTTAGGCCTTCTTCAACTATGTCCTCCTAGTTTCAATGCCTGAATTCAGCTCTGTTTTCAACTTTTGAATCCATTAAAGTCACATATAATATATACATCTATTACTATATAGGGTACGAAGTTCTATTTAAACTTCAAAATACCAGCACTTACCAGACACTTTTTCACTGAAGGCAGGTGTCATGAAATGATTTTTAATAAGCAGGCCCCAGAAAACTGGAGACCCTGAGTATCAAAGAACATATTTATGACAATTTGTTAATGTAAATAGTTTGAGCACACATACCTTCAAAAAAGCGTGCCTGCTTTCAGGCAAAGCAAGATAATACAACATTCCAGATAACAAAGATTTAGGTAACAATCTAAAATAACTGCATCCTCGTAAGAGGATTTTATAATGGAGTTGCTGAAAGACTTGAGATGCCATCGAGGGCATGGCCACAACAAAGCCTTAAGGGAATATTTGTTAAAAATACTCTCACGTTATACAGTTAGTGGGGTTTGGTTCCCTGTCAAATTAAAGACAGCATCTTTTTTATTTTTAATCTCTCATAATAGCTTGTTCATCTTTTTTCTGCTTATGTCACCAACATTTCATGTCTGCCTTGATCTTAATGTAATTTACACATATACAAGCACCAATAGTATACTACTACTAATAATAATACACAGTACAGTATGGCTAAAATGCATCTTCAAACTTCAAGACTGCAGCTGTAATTTACGTTCTGTCTTTGTTTGCCAGGTTTCGTCACAACGAACAGAAGTAAAAAACTGACAAAGATGCATTTTGAGAAAATGTCATCTATTTGCACAGAGACCAAAAAAAATACTAGTAGTTTTAGGAGTGCTGGCTTGCTTTGGTGTTACCCACCCCACAGCTGCTAAACAGATCAGGTAGAACACAGCCAGCACACAACTGCCTATGAGCATGCAGATTGCAGCTAGCAAATGGCTATTTTTACTGATTTTAGCAGAATGTCCATTTTAGATAGCAATAAAGGAGCACTAGCAACCAAAGGGAAAAAGCTACTGGGAAAATTACAGATGTACTAGGGATCTTTTGCTGAACTTCACTTGCAGAAATGGGAAACAACCTTGACACATACAAAAACTATCCTCCTTTTATTTTCTTCAGAAATACTCAGAAGGCAAAGAGCATTTTTTTCATAGACAAGAATGTGTAAAACCCACTGATTCAGTACAAAACTATCTCAAGAAGATAAGGACATCTGTAGTGTTCTAACGCTGCAGTCTAAACACTGGGCAATAGGCCTCGCTCCCTCTGTTTTCGGTGATAGCGGACAATGTGTTTCTCCTGACAATATCATCATTATAAACTTTATTATTACATTTGGTATTTCACGAGATGTCTGGCAGCTGAGACACTACATAGCGTATAGTTCTCCCACACGGTTCATGGATATTTACTGAATTCCAGTATAACCTAACCTGTTAACACTTCTGGAATGTATAAACAACGTTAACTGCTAAATTCCCTGTATCAACATTTCAGAAATAACCACTAAGTTGGTTGCTAACTGTTGAGGAAGATTTTGATTTATTGAATAAAGTATCATCATGGGATGAAAATCAAGATCATATTTTTAGGGAGACGTGACACGTTATCCATAACGAGATGTAATTTTGTACTAAAGAGTAAGGATAAAGAGTGTGTTTTTAAAATAGAATCAATGGCTAAATTCACACTATGCTGTTACCTATCAATACAGACATTTGACTGTGATAATACTGTCTATTTATAACTTAATACTATTCTGAATATTAACAAAAGTTTCTTGGCATCACATTAATAATTGTCTAATTATTCCAAAACAAAGTAAAATATTCCACCTGATTGAATGCCATCAAACAAAATGTCTGTTCCTGGTTGGGTCATTAGTATTACATTACATCCCTCTTAAGAAAAACAACTGCTTAGCATCTACTCCCAAATCCTTAAAGGTTCTTAAGCACTTAAACATGCACAAAAGCACATTACTCGACAAGATGAGAACCCAACCAAGAAGTATCTGCCAGACTGTCTGTACCTACATTACACCAACAATGAGCAGAGGCTCAAACAGCAGCTAGTTACCAGGTAACACAGGTGAAATTCTGTTCCTTCAGCTGACACTGCAGGTCTCAGTGAAAGCCCAGTAAGGTCAACAGAATCAGTAAAAGAATCATATTTGAGTTCAATGGGGTTTGGACTGGGTCTTAACAAGAGCAAACATTGGAAGCATCACTCCCCACGGCTTACTCCAAAGCGCAGTCCATAGCAGTGCAGACTGCTCCAAACCTTTGCTTCAAGCTACCAACAAGTCCGTCTCCAGGACACCTGAAAGTGAAATAACCCATGGGATGCTCCACAAGCCAGGCTAACATCCAGTTGCGGTAAGGACACTCAAAGATACTGCCTGGCAAGTTCTGGGTTGTCCATGAATGTCTGCCAGGAAGGGCATGGTGGCAGTCAGCTGAACCGGAGAAGGGCTGGCCAGCCTCCTTGAGGTTCCCTCCACATTTATGTCCTACCTTCTGGGACAGAGGCAGACCCGGAGAGGAACTGAAGCTCTCCAGCCCGTACCATTTCAGTTAATTTCTTACTACCCATAGCCCGAGACTGCTCCACCTACCTTAATGGCCAAGGTAAAGCAGTCCATCACATATAGATCCATCAGAAAGTTCTTCCCCACATGGGCTGGACACAGCCGTGATGGGGACAGGAGCCCTGTGCGGTAACAGAGCAGTGCCACCCACCGGGCTCTACTCAGCCCAAGGAGCTGAGGGCACGGGCAGGGCAGGGAAGGGCAAGCTGAAAGCCACTTCTGCACTCTTGATAAATACATCTCTGAAAAGTCTGACCTTCTGTCTGGTCCTCCATCACACTAAAACCTGGTACCACTAACATCCAGATAAGCGACTGTTGTAGACTCAAGCAAGAATCTAATGCCTCCTTTCTCAGTGCAGGTGTGTCCCACACTGAAAACATGCAAGATCCCAATCACAAGAACACAAATTCCACAGGCTAAGAAATTTCCATTTTAAAGTTTTGGAGGAGGTCTTGTCTTTTCTTGTCTGGAAAGCGCATCAGTGATCTGACAGACTTCAGTAATCATTCCACACTCACAGTTTTTACACATTAAAAAAAAAAAAAAAAACAAAAACCAAACACACAACAAAAAACAACCACATAGGAATATCTCTGCTGGATGCAAGCTGCAAAATCTGGAGGACTCCAAGCGCTAATATTAACACAGGTTTGTACTATTGCTGCCAAGAAGACCCACTCATGGATTAGTCCGTTATGTCAGACATGACATGTACATGCAACACACAAAGACATCTCTACTTAGGCAATGTAACCAATCTACTTTACGGAAAGTTGATAGCATAACCTAGGTATATTCTCCCAGTCCTTACAACAAAGTACACCATCATTTTATCACAAATTTTAACTACTTTGTTTCTTTTTATCAACATTCAGTAAATCAACGTTACAAAATATCTGTAGTGTCTACAGAAAAAGTTCTTCATTTTACCCTAATGCAGACAGTTTTGTTAACTAAAAACTACTACTGGTGAATGTCAAGTAGCAAAAGGCATTTTCCTTTGAGAAATGTTAAATACCTTGGTTTTTCACCACTGAGTATAAGTTTCAAAAGGACAGTAACTTTGCTTTGTAATTTGTTTATTGCTTAATCATGAAGACCAGACTGAGCATTTGAGTCACACAATTTTGTGTTGCACACTCCTACAACAAGAATGTGCTGTAAAATTCTATTTTTTTTCCTTCATTCAGCTTACTGCTTGCTTGTCCTACCGCTTATTCAGCTAACCATCTCAAAATGAAATGCAATCACACAGCAAGATTTCACTGCTGCTAGAATATTTTATACAGAAAACATATAAGCATGAGAAAATAATGCACCACTATTCTCATATATTACATCGCAGTATTTGCTAACTAATATAGATAGGAAGCATTTTATTGCAGGCCCAGAGCAAAAACAAAGGAAGACAAGGTATCCTGGGTAAATGATACATTTCAGCATATAAAAAACCCACTCACACGCTCTCTTTGCGGTTTCAAGTTCTACCTTTTGCTTTGCACATACTGCTTCGAAAAATTCTGCAGTAAGTCCAACCCAGTTAGTCCACCAGGTTTATGACCCTCCATTTTACTCATAAAGTTAAGGCGGTTACCAGAATCGCATTCTTATGCACAAACTAAGTAATTAAATTAATACGGCAATTGCAAGGGGATTTGGGGGTTAACGAGAAAGCAAAGCATATGTTTAACTCTAAAACAACAGCACAGTGTACATGGATTTCAAAGCTAAGTGAATGAGGGTAACGAATGAATTCAGGTATTTCTGTTTTGGGGCCCATACAGCGGTCCAGATCTCTGCCGATCAGTCTTTTCTTCTCCATGGTGCTAGTCCTTTGTCTCCCTTCTCCTGAAGGCATTTCCACTCCTGCTCCTTTCTACACAATTACCCTAGACATTAGAGTGAAAGTAGTACCCTGCCTGATGGCTTGTATCTGATGATTCCCTATCTTCGAGGCCATCTGGCTCTGCTCCTGGATTATCAGGTGACATGAGTTAGTCATCTTGCACCTATGACAGTAAACCCATTATCTTTTGCCCCTGTCATTTCTGAAGAGGTATCCTAGAAAATATGCTGAATAAAACAAGATACCTTTCATACTTTACATCACATAAGTAAGTACATACAACTGCATTTCACTGCAGTGTGGCTCGGACACGGAAGGACATTCACTTAGAGAACACCAGGACATCTTCCAAGCTTCAGGCTTAGCTTGCAGAAGACTTTTTCTAAGCAGACTGCTGACAAACTGAAAACTGGAGATAAGAAATATTTCTGTTTCGCTGCACAGGCTTGTAGGACCGAAACCCTAAAATCACTGTGCATATAAAAGATGGAACAGCAAGCTGCAGTGAAAGGAATAAAAAGGGCAACTAACCTTAAAAATGTGGAATAAAAAGTCTCTCTCATATCAGAAATCTTCAGAAGGAAACACATATTCTCAATCTTTTAAGAAGACAGCGCTCTCTAAAGACAGCGAGAAATACCCTGGAACTCTTGCAGCGAGGACAGACCTGAAGCCTGCCTGTCAGATAGCTGCAATGCAAGATGCTGCAACACGCAACCGTGTGGACTGGGGCTGGGGGGACGTGTTACGTGCTTATTCAGTTCAGCCAAGAACTGGACACAGTTCAGCCAAGCAGGTTATATGTATTCCCTCAATATATTTTTCTCAATATACAAATATCATGTAATTCGGCGGTTCCGACTGAGCTACAGCATTCTACTTAACGCAGCGAGTTAAACACTGGCAAATGCTCGATTATTATTTAACTGCTTATTTTAAACTTCCTTTGCACGGTGTTCCACCAGTTAGAGCAAAACGGTTTACTATCTGTTACGGTGTTAATATGTGACATATTCTGTCTATTTTTCACCGTGTATGCACAAAAAGGCAGTCCAGCTTCAGCACGTTCAGTACCAAGGTATTTCAACTTCCTAAGCAGTCTTCTTTATGCAAGTACAAAAGCAACCTGCATTTGGGGAAAGATGAGGAAGGGCCTAAGGACAGAAAAATCCTTTTGCAGAGTCTAACCACTTTCACCTGTGAATCAATAAATACTGCAAATGGGGAATAGCTATTCTGTCTTCCCTCAACGCCATGCTTGGAAAAGAGACTGGGAAAAATCAGGGGAGAAGACGCACCTCGATTTGATGAGCGCAGGGGAACAGATTATCACGGGGAGCTTTTGTCTATAATCTGCTAAGAAATCACTATCAGACTAAACAATAGCTGCCTATATTCCAACATGCAGCCATCTATCCATATGTCTCTTACCCAACATTTTCTTGATGTCAGCACTATATATCCCTCCATTAGGGAACTACTGCCACAGTTCCCCTACCAGTAAATAAAACTGTGATCAGCAGATCTGAAATACAGCAAATACCTTTTCAAGTATCAGAGGTGTTGATATGTGAAAAGGAGGCAAATCTCTTTCCCAGCAAAGGAAGAAAAAGCTCTATAGCCACAAACATGTCACCTCACACGCAGGCATGGCTATCCCACATTTATTTAATACACAAAAACACGCTAGAGAAAGCACTGCATACCCATACACAAACGTACACCCATCTGCCCCGCACAGGCACACGGCCTACACGCCTGTGACAAAAAAATGCCAGTAATACGTCAAACTGAATTATCATTATGTATAGAAGAAAAAAAAGCAGTTAGCCCAATTAAAAAAATATCTGCCAGCAACTCTAGGCAACATCCTAACTTTACATAAAAGCGCTAAACTGTTAGCCACGGGTGATGCTGCCTTTGGTCACGCGGTGTATGCAGGATGTTTCTAAAGGCAATGCTCACACGTACTGCCATGCTCTCACAGAGATTTTATTATTTCTCACACAAACTTTGGTGAACACCATGTTCTGAGGAATCACTAATGTGAAATGCTAATTGAGGCTACAGATTTCTCCAAGTCATCCAAGTTAACTCCAGCCTGAGCCTCCTGCTACCAGTGTTGAAACGAACAGCTCTACGCAGCAGATGTGTCATACCCAGCGCTCAGATGGTACCCCGCTTCCTTCTTAGCTGTGTTCTCTCCTCCTCTAAGCAAATACTGGAATGATTACAAGCGAAACAGGGTGTGAGAGCAGTAAACGTGATACAAGCGACACGCAATTAGCAGAGGAGCTGCTTTTGACACACTGCTGCAAAGAATTATGCAAAGAATAATCCAAGGAATTAGCCAATGTGAAAGGGATGGGGTGTGCAGTAGCACTGTGTAAGATCTTCATTCTGCAATTTTAATTCCCAATATTTCATAGCATATATC
Source organism: Falco rusticolus (assembly GCF_015220075.1). NCBI lineage: Eukaryota > Metazoa > Chordata > Aves > Falconiformes > Falconidae > Falco > Falco rusticolus. Next base: position 12,846,905 of record NC_051201.1, on the reverse strand, counting down.
CTTGGAAATCTCGCTGAAAATCAATGCTAATGCCTAGTTTTGATAGGAAAATAGGGGGGGGTGTTCTCCTGGCAGCACAAACTTGAAGTTTCTTTGCCCAGTTCTAGAAAACAGGGTAAAAATAAAGTATGAAATATAGAAATGAAGTCCAAAGAGAGAGAATGTGGCAGTCTCCTCTGCTTCACTACTTACAAAGTATTTTTTTAGAAAAAGAGACTTCGACAACGCAATCACTGTACTTATGCTCTCCCGTGATGTGTGTCCACAGACATCTCACCTTCCAAGCACGTCCAAGCGCCAAAGGTGGCGTCTGGCCCACACCAGCACTTTGCCCAACAATCGAAAACACGACATCCCATTCCCACAAAAAGATGGTTTACCGTCTTACAGCTTCCGTCACGCGGCTCTTCGGCAACTACAGAGTTCAAACTGGCCTCACCGTGCGGACTGACAGCAGCCGCGAGCCCTGCCCAGCCGCCCTGCGGACACCGGCCATCGCTCCTGTGCTGCCCCGTGCCGGGCCACGCCGCACCATGCCTACCACCAGGGCAGCCCCACGCTCGGGAGCTGGAAACTGGGCTCTCCAGCAGCCTTTTTACCATTCCAGCTAAAAGCAACAGTACTGCTGGAAAACCGGCTCAAGGAACCCATTCACAAGAGCTTGCTATTCCACATGCTGATGGGAAATGAGATAGGCACTGCCTCAACATCTTCCCTGCGCTGAACGAGGAGCAATGCTGCGAACTTGTCAAGCTTCGCCTGCCTTGCTGATGGCAGAGCCAGTGGCAACTCCGATAGCTGCTGCGCGGGATAGGGAACGAGACAATACACCGAAAAGGTGGCCCAGAATGAAAAGGCTGGCTGAAAGCCGCAGGACCCTTACTTGGATGGACTAACTGCACACTCCAGTAACTGCCAGGGAAGATAGTAAAGCTGAAAGAGGCTTAGTGCAAGCATGCAGGAGATTTGTGACAGGAAGTTAGAACTCCATGTCAAGCCTTTCATGCAAACAATAAATATTACTTCTGCTCATAATCAGACTTTTCTCCAGCATCGTCTTTGAATGTTGAACCTTTTTCAATTAATTAAAAACTATGCACTGCAGAGTGCATATTTTATCAGCCCTCAGCTGCTTAAGTGTCTAGAAAAGACCAGGCAGTTTTTCTTTTTTCCAGGCAACCCAGAGCAAGTACTTGCAAGGGTCATATCTTTTTAATTATCTTTTCTCTCTTTGATTAATTATTCCGTCTGACAATAGCGTGTTTCTAATGCTATTCACCTGCCTTTGATGATTGACAACTTTTCTGTCTGATTCAAAGCAAACAGCTGCTGCCATGATTGCCTAGCAACCAGGATGTGATGGATGAGCCCCAAAGATGGATGGCTGCAATAAATCATGTCTCCAGCTATAAAACTGAAAAAAGGGATAAGAATAAAAGCGAACAAAAAACAAAACAAGGTTTCTTCCCATGAGTGCACTCAGCTCCTTACCAATTACACCTGAAATGGACTTTGTGTCTATTAATAGCAAAGTTTTCTAATCAGTAAGAATGCAAGGATGCCATTTGTATCAAGGTGTGTTTACAATTGTTCCAGCAAATTGGCACTTGTACTTCAATTACCTACTGTGTTACACGAGTGCAGGGGTAGGAGATCAAAGTTTTATCTCCTACTGTTGAAGGCTTTACAGGAAATACTATGTTTTTTCGGGGGGTTCTCATGATGTTGGACCTGAATGAAGTGTATAAACTTGAATTCTCCTTACCTCTGGCAACCAAGAGAGTGTACTGAAAGCAAACTGAGCTGAATTTGTAGAAGGAGTAACAAACACTGGGTTTCTGAAAAACTCATTTCTGTAAAACTCTCATAAAGTCACCGCTGGCTCCGTGAAATGTGTTTTCACCTAAACACTATATACATTGTCTATTAAATGTTGCTACAATTCCCTCTTGCTAGGAGTGCTTCTTGCAACCAAAGGAAAAGTTCTGGTGACAAGCTGTGTTTCAAAAACACCAGCTACCTGTGCAAATTCAAGACTGACTCAACAAGAAGCCATTCTCATCTAATTCTACCTACCATTCCTGTCAATCGATTCGTTTTTGTACGATGCGCCAGGCAAGAAACTCCATTCAGGAGTTTGTCGACTCAAAGTAAGTTTAGCTGGGCTGCGTATCGCACTTGCCCAAAGATGTCTGTGCACAGACTCCCCATCACTTGAAGTTTTGGCACTACCTATTGACGAAGCTGCTCTACTGCCAGAGTGTCTATCTCCTGATAGTTGCTGCCTGTGCTTCCAAGACAAGACCTAATTGCCTATAAAAAGCCGCTTCCTTAATTCTTCCAGCAGGTGGGGGTGTCCTGGTTCCAGCAAAAGTGCTTCAAAAAGGGCAAGGACTGCCCTTGCTGTTTGGAGGGACAGGCGATCCACCTCCGGGAGCGCGCTGGGCACCTGGGTGCAAACAGCAACACCAAGGCTCCGAGATTCACAGCGCTGGGCGACGAGGGTGGCCAGAAAAGAAAAATGTAAACGCTGAGATAACTGTGTTCTAGAACTTTGTTTTCTTTGCCATTATGGGACCAAAACGCAGCCTGTTAGCGAAAGAAAGCTGGAGTCTGTTAATCTGTTCGCAAGCACATTTTTAAAGCATGTTTTTATACTGGAACTGGTGATGCCTGACAATGCTATGCTGGAACAGCTACAGACCTGCTTATATTTTAGCGTTACGTACAGCATGTCTCTGTATTCACGCACAAGATTGCCTGTATCCTTGCACGGGCCATAGCTTTGTCTACATTCTTTACAATTACTGAAATGCTCTCACTAAAAACTTAACTCTGTCTCTGCCTGTCCCTCTCCCTGTTGGACAAACACACACACACGGAAATCCAGCCCCTAAAACAATTGTAAGGCACTCCTGTAATGACCGGCTAGTATCTGGTAACAAACAATGAGAAAGCAAAGCCATCAATCACAACGTGCACACCGAGGCCTCCATTCTGTCCCAGCTCATCCAACTCTCAAGTTACAGCTTTACACGGCAAGTCTAAATAATATTCAAAATGATAAATGGCACTATAAGCCTGATATCCATCATCAATCTTTTTTTAAGGAACATCCATCTTCAATAATGCACGTTTGAATCATGTGAAACCAAGAGCTCCCAGATTCATTTACACAACCCCCAGCAAGCTGGTGCTGCTTGAATGATACGTGTCAGCCAGCCTGTCCCAACCGCCAAACTTAAAAAAAAAAAAAAAAAAAAAAGAGGAGGGGGAGGGGAAAAAAAGGAAATAAAAAGAGAGTGGGAGCGAAAGAAAACAGGAGGAGAAAAATCTTCAGGGGGTTGAACAAGGCGACTTAGCAGATAATACGGAAGAACATAACCCCCTCGGTCCCTCTGCAGCTCCCCCCGGCACAGGCACCCCCTCTCCCCCCGGCTGGGCTGCGCCGAGGGGAGCAGGCGGCGGTGCTGGGAAGGGACCCCCCCGCACCCCCCGCGCTGCCTGGCAGGGCCCGTGTGATAAATGACACATGTCATTCTGTCGCGAGGGAAGGGTGGGTCAGTGATGTATGGCTCTGCTGAAAAGGAAATCGACTGTTTGGCATGGTGCGGCTATTCTCCACCAGGATTTAGTTTCAGAACTCTAAAATGAAATCTCCGACGTTTCAAGTGCACGGTTAGGGCAGGCCGATGTGCGGCTGAGGCAGCTTTTCCTGCCCCCCACCCCCTCCTTTTTTTCTTTTTTTTTTATCCTCTCTCTGCCCTTCGGATTTCAAAAAACTGCTCCACTGACTGGAAACTGCAAAAGAACACACATATATCAAAGTCTTCAATAGTTATGATCCATGATAAAATTTAAATAGGTTGAGGTTTCTATTTTTATTTATTATTGGGGGGGAAAAATGGCATGCAGGCTTGACACAAAAGCAAGATAAAAATTAGCATGTTTGAAGTAATCGTCCCACAGCTTGACATCTGCATAGTAAATTTTAAAGGGAAAAAATGTGTCAGGCAGGCATGAGCTGTTCCCTCCCTCCCCCCCTCTTTCATTAGCTCACTGGCAGGGTGGCACTTCTGAACCTCATTACTGCAGGAGGATTTATGAAGCTGAACCCAATGGCAAAGAAAAGGCATCTGTCAATAATTGTAGGGAGCTGCACTCACAGCTTTGAAATCTCATTAAGTATGCAGTTATCAGGCATAAAGATCAAAAACATTACTCAACTCCGACAGAATCTTATGGAGGAACATTAATTAGCAACAGGCCTACAGTACAAAAAAAAAAAAAAAAAAAAACCAAAAAAAAAAACAGACTTCCTCTCACACCTGCCCAACCCACAAACCAAAAGAAACACTCCCCCTCCCTCCAGAAAAAAATCATTCCCAGCATCTGAGACTGATCAAGTACATGAAACAAGAGAGAGAAAAAAAAAAAAAAATCCAGTTGAGACAGTCTTGGCGGTGAAGAGAGAAAAGGAAGAAGCTGTCAAAGTTGAGAAGGATGTCAGCACTGGCCCTGATTACAAGGGCCTATACAGTTCCCAGGCCTTTTATCATCCCTGCCATCAAAAACAGACTCTGTGTCACAGATGGATGACTGATGGCTGCCAGTCTTCAGCAGCCTCGCCAAGCCTCCAGGAGGCCCCTGCTGAGATCTGGCCCTCCAGCAACAGGCTTGACCTAGCAGGAAAAGGACTGCCGGCACCGAGCCAGTCCCAGAGATACTCAGAAACAGCACCCTGTTCTGTTCTTCCCCAGAACAATCCAGCGAGAGGTTGGTCGGGGTTTATTTGTTCAGCTTACAGAAGTTAAACGTAATACTTCTGCTCTCCATGCAAAGACTGTGCATTATTTGAAAATAACACTAGCAAAAAGAAAAAAAAAAAGGGGGGGGGGGGGGGGAATCTCTTCTTTGTCCACACTAAATGTTTTTTTCTAATCTTGTTTCTAGTTTGCATTTTAACCACGATTTGCACACTCAATTGCTTAGAAAATACGAGAGAGTGAAATATAAATTTGGGGGGAAACATAGAAATTCATAGACAAAGCTGGACCATAAAACCAAGTGACCTTTGCAGCATTAAGTATGGTGTGCAACTAATTAAGAACTATGGCCATATTAACATTTTTTGTTACAGAATCAAGGATATCAGCTACACAGCTTAACCCATTGCACATACTTTATTCATTTCCTCTCTATCAAAATCTGCGTTTGCAAACAATAACTCAAAGCTACTTGTTAAAAAAAAATAATAAAAAAAGGAGGGGGCAGGGGGTGGGGGGCGGGAATCATCTTCTAGTGTCTTTTCCCCGCTTGGGACTATGCCTGAAAAACTCCCTCTCTAGTTACATGCCACCCTTCATACATTTTATATTTCCCATAATTTTGCGCTACAAAGAAGCTTTCCGCTGTACAACTCCATTTCTGCATTATTTACTACGTACCGGATTTTAATACAATGTACAAATTTGTCTCTTATTTCATGAGATATACAGTGATATTTACGTGTCACTTGTAGCAACGCTGAAGATTGGCTTCTTAATGAACTACATCTTTAATAGCGCACAGAGTCAGAGATATGCACGCGCCCATATAGGACAACCTGCCAGTCAAAATCTTTTCAGTACCTGAAATTCATTTACTAAGTAACATACTTTATAACAAACGTTAGCCTGACAAATTACTGAAGCAGAGGTTCTGCTCTAAAGAAGATTTTTTAAAAGAATTTTACATGAAGTGTTACAATAAGGTGTTTATATTTTTCGGTATGCTTACCATATTACTTTTATTATGTGTAGCATCAAAGTGATTATAGCAATTACATCTAACAGAATTAATTATAGAACATCCCATCATTCCTAAATACATAATGCATAGAGGTAAGCCAAAGAAAGAAAACATCTTGGCTGTGGTGACTATTGTTGGAATAATTTCTTCTCTAAGCATAAAGGCGAAACCGAAGTAGAAAGGAATATATAGAAATGGTGGGGTAACACAAGAAAGCATTCACTACAAAAATTTGAATATAAAGGCAGGTACATTTTTAGTAGAGATACTAACCTACGTAAAGCCGCGCTAGCACAAATATCCATGTAAAATCCATTAAAGTTTTTTAATCACGAAATATGGAAACTAGCCAATTCACCTAACCAATGTATTAGTACATAAAGACAAGAGTGTATGGGTGAAAGAGTTACAAGCCTTTACGTATGCAAAATAAATTCACTCAAAGCTTCATTAATATTAATTTAAATTCAGAACCCATTTACATTAAATTGTTCATTAAAAATTGCCTATTTTATGCAACATGCATTCCGCAAAGAACACATAAGAAACTGAAACAGAGCGCTCAATTTAATGATGGAAATATCAAAAGTAAATGAATTTGAATCATTCCAAACGAATAATAAAGCAGCTCTCTCCTCTATGCTAACGCGCCAAGTTTGGCGGGAGTTTGGCGCAAGGGCACGAAAACCGCACTGCTTCCCCCTCGCCAGCGCTTGGCCCGTGCCCTTTCAACCTCCCCGCCGCCATGCAGCCTTGCTAAAGCAAGAATTACGTATGGACAGGACCTAAGACCCACCTCCATGAAAACGTTCGCTAATGGCGCGCACAGGGTGTCACTTCAGAACCCGTGTTTGCTCCAAGTGTTTGGGTCTCACCAGCCAGCCCCCGCGCAGAGGGGCGGCACAGAAAGGTAAGGCGGGCTGGGAGTGGAGAGCTCTTCACTGGCAAACTCCCACACCACCAAACACAGTGAACTTACACGATTCCCAACAGCTGTTCTGAATGAAGAAAAGAGAGTCATAATTAATAACATGTGTCCTGACAGAATTAATTAATAATTTATAATTAAGTCTAAAATACGAACTTGGATTATTCTTGAAGAGTCACACCTTTGCTGCCCGAACAAGCCAGGTAACGGCATGGGCAAAGAGCTCTCAGATATTTTATGATCTTCTGGTAACTCCTTCCCCACTCTCCCTCCGCCCCCAGGGGAAAAAAAAAAAAACCTTTGAACATTTTCTGAGAAATATCTTAAAGTTGTTGCTTGCAATGAGAAGTGTTTAAATTCTGCAGATTGGCTCTCTACTGAGATGATCAAAATATCTTTCAGGCACAAGATGAGGAAAATGCAGCAGGACGAACCTTGCAGGCTCTGAAATTAAGCCCTACTTGTTTCAACTCTTCCAGTTCTTTTTATGAAAATGGTAACAAACAATTCCAAGCTCTGACAATGTTCTCTTCTGCATTATTATACTTAAGAAAACTACAACACAGTCTCTCGCGGACTATGCTTTAAATCCTCTGAGCCAGTTTTCATGCATTTTTTTTTAAATGTTGAAATCAAGAAAAATCAATTGCATAAATTTTTTCAATCCTCCTGTTTTAGGTAATGACACACACACACAAAAAAGCAATGCATCCATTGTTTAGTGGGATTTTTAAAATTAATTTAATGTCTAACTGCAAATGCTGGAAACTGGAATTAATCTGTCTGGATAAAAAAAGGCTTACAGACATTTAAATGCATGTATCGGGACACTTTATCAACCTAACATAAAATTGTCATCTTATCTTATTATATGACTATTTTATGCATGTGTCAAAGAATTTAAAAATGAATGCCTGTCTATTCAGTCTAATTACAACTGCATATTATCTGTCTGGATGTACCAGTCCATATCATTGTTACCAAATACAATATATTGTATTCACCTTTCATTTTTAACTTAAGGCTGATAAACCACAATTTGGGCGTAACTAAATTTACCAAAAAAAAAAAAAAACCACCACAAACCACCACACACCAAACACACAGAAGGGGGGGGGGGGCGGGAATCAGACTCAAACACCTGAGGTAGATTGTGTAGTAAATGATGCTGAAGTATTTCACAGATAAGATAACACACGATCGCTCTGCAACTATGTTATTTTCAGTGTTGTATCATAGCCATACATACACATACACTCTTACTTGACAATACAACACTTCAGGCATCTTAATACTTGATCTACTAGCAGCACCTTGTAAATAGGGCTGCATTAAAATTTGACAATCTGTATTTGGATTCGCTGGGAAACGGTCAGGACATTGGATTAAAATATGGATTATTACACCGTAGAACTAGCAGTTCCAAGGTTTGTTCAGAAAGATAACACATAAGGTTACTGTACATCCTAGGCAGATCATTTCTTTTCACTCACTCTGTACCACCATGTGTTTCTACATAAGTGTCCACGCCACACACTTAAAAATTTACCCCACACTTCACCCTGAAGGTGATCTTTTCTATGTAGTTTCCACTAATCCTGGAAACAGGGCTGACAAAAAGGACCCACTCTAATCCTGCTAACTCACCCTAGCTTCACTGCATTTCCCATAACCCTGCAGCAGTCACAATTCATTCTAATCACTTTACAAAACAATCTTTAGTAAAAAGAGGAAAAATGCAGACTTGTAAGCCAATTTAAGAAATAACTGCTGATACATCAGTTATTGACTATTTCACTCCTGCTCATGATAGTGCTCAAGGCAAAACCGAGAACAAAATGACAACATCAACCGCACGCAATAAACTGTGGCCCAGGAGAGCACTGAAGCCTTAATTGACAGCTGTCAAGCTAATGGGAGAAATGGCAGCTGATTCTGGAAAATTCTGTTTTCCAGACGGAGATTCAGGAGAATCTATCAGGCCTTTTTATATTTATGCCCCTTTTTCTTTTTTTTTTTTTTGCATTGTTCCTCACACTTTGCCAAAAAAAAAAAAAAAAAAAAAAAAAAAAGCAAAAAAAAAAGGCAGAGGACAGCCATAACTAATCATTTTGTCAGCTTGCTGCTAGGAAGAATCTCTGTCCAACAGAGAAATATGTGGCAGGTTTGGAGGCAAATAACATACCAAGGGCTGACACTGCAAGTACCTTTATAGGTAGTCTACTTTATCGCTACATTTACTTTTGGGGTATGTATGTAGTTGCAAGCAATTCCCATAAATTAAAGCGAGCATTCAACTTCCCGAAGTCAGAGCTGCCTGGAAATCTGGCTGCACAACCTGCATGCCATCTTGCATCTGTATCTCGGTGGTGCACTCCCAGCCTGGCTCTGGAGGTGCTGATAACCAGCAAGAGCACTGAAGTCCCTGAAAAGTGCAAGTGCTCCGCATCCCTGAAAAATCAATTTAACGTATTTCAGTATTCACACCGGCCATGTGCATCTTTCGAATGTAAGCACGGAAGCTGGGAAGAGCCTGAAAAGTATGCAGCTATCTCTAGGGTTTAAACTCTCCTACACAGGGAAAAAGAACACCAACAAAAAAAAAAACCAAACATGGGTCCGAGTTTGTTTTTCTTCTAGAGGCTTCAAAACTCAGTGCAGTTGTCTGAATCTAAAAAACAGTAATTGTTTTGTTCAACATAAAAAAAATAAATACATTAGTTTCCAACAAATCCTTAGTTAGTTCCCAGTCCCTCCTCAGAAGAGCTTTACACGTATACAAAATATGTATTAAGTCGTTTCTGTCAGTAGGAAGTACATTTTCTTGATCTTTTAAAATAGGTTTCTAAAAAAGCTGCAAGTGAAAGCTATAATTTAAGGACAGATAATTACTGTTTGCATGAACAAGACTGGCCTCTATTAATACAGTATCTTCGCTTTCCTAGAGAGTAGCCTCCAACCAGTAAATACCTTCTTCCTCCTGACAAAAATGACACAAGTCCTTGGAGCAGCAATTCTGCCTCCCTCCTTGCTTTAACAGGTGAGGAATAAAACTGCGCTCCCTGGCTCTTCCTCCCGAATTTACCTATGACATTCACCTGAGTCTCAAAGCAAACAAACCGAAATTATCATTTTTACAGATTCTTGATTCTCAGAGACAGCTTTAGTCTTCCACAGTGTGGTGTTAACACTTGGGCTAGACATAAAGAATTTGTGCACCTGTCTGTTATGTCTGCGAGCTCTGCGCGCTGCTGAGAGTTCTTTGTTGTTGTTATTCTACTCCAGACCATTAAAAGGGCCCTAATTCCTATGACATGATTATCCAGGTACCAAAGCCCATTTGTCACCTGCAGCAGAAAATTGAGTTAATGCACAACTAAAGGCAACCAGGACTGTGTAATATCAACTTGATTACATCAAACTAGCTGCAAACCTAATTCTGCTGGATGACACTGCGTGGAGCTTGTCATCTCCAATCATTAAAGCTGTCAGGAATCCATCAGGTTTACAGCTAATTAGGTGAACACTAATGAAGCTGGCAAAACAACTTTTCTTTTTTTATGGCTGAGCGGACCTTTCAGTTTGGAGAAAAAAAATTCTCGAGTATTCTCAAGGTTGCTGGGGACTGGATTTCCTGAGTTACCAATCAGCAGACATCTTTAATTCTCCCCCACCACCACCTTTTTTTCTCTCTCAGTACCAAGCAATCAATTTGTCATCACTCTCAGTATGCCACAAAAGCAGTCATGAACCTTATAACTCGCAGCTCTGAAGCCAAAAGGCTTGGGGGGTGGGGGGGGAAAGTAAGTTTCTTCTGTCTTAAAATAAAATGCCTCATACAGCTCACTTATTTATCTTCATGCACTTATCAACAGCATAAATGTTCTTGTTTTTTCACTCTTGTCAAATAAGTAGCCCTTCAGTCATTCTACATCCCCCATATCCATTAGGCAGAGGCATTTTGATAAAGTAAAGCCAAAGCTAGTGTATGGGAAAGAATGAAAGCACTCACTCTGCCAACTTCTGATTGACCATTAAGCTATTGATGAATGTGCCTGTCAGGAGAGAGACAATTAAATCAAATATGAAACAAAGTCGTTTTGACGGGTCATTTTGATAGAGCAAAACCATTCTTCCATCTCCTATTAGTCCTGCAGTCAAGTTTTTGTAATGAATATTTCTTAACTAACCTGTTATTTCTTAGCTGTTTTTTAAGGTGGGGTTTTTTTTGGAAAGGAAAAAAAAAACCCCAACAAAAAAAAGTCTTTGCTTTTACTGCTATTAGAAAAAGTAACATTTCCAATGTGACCAATAAAACAGCATTTTAGTGGGAAGCAATTATACACAATACTAAATGTTTAATGTGGCTATCAAAAAGCTAAAAGTTTAAAGAGATACACTTCTGCTAAATATGAAAGATAGATCACACATCATGGCTGAATCACTTGAGAAAGGAGGGAGAGACAGAGAGTGGTGGAGAGAGGGAGAGAGATACCTCAGAGTGTGTGTTTAGTGCAGAAACATTTGCTTCCAGCCTATGGAGAGCCCAGCAGACAGCAGTCGAGGACGTCAAATACTTCGAAGAGCTAGATTTTGCAGAACCGAATTCATGTTCGAAACTGAATTTCCCAAGTATTAGGTAAAGTCCACCTTTTTCATTTATGTGAAAAGTGTTACTTGATGGTATGGGCCAGAAATGCAAAATATTACCGTGAAGCATTTGGCTACGATATTGTTTGCTAGATGGTATCAGCACTGTACTGCAAAACTTTCCAAACTTTCTAGCTGTTAGTACATGGAGCGAGACTGCTAGAAAGTCTGTTTCTCTGTTTCAAAAGTCCTAGATGAATGCGTGTATACGTCAAAGAAGAGAAGAAAGGGAATGTGGACAACGTTATTTACAATTTGTATTACTCCCTGAATCCCTTGCTGTTTACTAAATTCAAACCACACCACTCAGAGAAGTTGTCAGGCAGCGGGAAAGCCCTGGCACGTTTCTGAATGCCCGTTTTCTAGCATCGCCCAAGCGAGTCGCCAGGCTACCTGCTCCAAGTTGTTAGAGGCACAACCACAAACACACCGCCACCACCATCACCCGCACAACTCCTGCAGCCGGCCTCCGGCACAGAGCCTTCCTTCGGGAAAGGCCAACGGTGGCCACTCCGTGCTGGGCCCCCCCATCCGCCCCTGGCCCGACCCAACCCTGCTCCTCCGCCCCAGCCAGCCCCACGCCTCGGAAGCCCTGGCCCATGTGGCTATGTGGCACACCGAGCCAGGAGCCCCAGAAGTTGCGCTGACAGAGAGTTGACAGGCCACCCGTGACGTCACCGAGTCTGGCGTTACCATGGCAAGTGATTTATTGATGTTTATCGGGAATGAATAGATCAAAGGCAGCCAGATGACAGGCGATCAATCAGCCATCAAATCAAGGATGGCAACAGGCCAAGGAAACCTTTTCCAGCCCACATATCCCCAACTAAGGATTACTGTAAAATTACGTGGGGCTTCCCCCCCCCCCCCCCCCCGTTTTCCTTTCAGTTTGGCTTTTCCAAAAAAATACTGCTCAAGTTTAACAGGAGTTGACACTTCTGGCGTAAGCAAAATGAAACAAACAAACAAAAACCTCACCAGCACAAAGCCTTGTGAAGTATTTCTAAAAAGAAAAAAAAAATATGGAGGAAATTGTAAAGGCACTATCAGAAACATTTGCCAGTCATTTGACAATACACAGACCCCCCCTCCTTTTTTTTTTTTTTTCCCCTCCTTTGGTTTCCTTTGCAGTTTCTCATCTGGACTCATAAATAAGAAATGAATAAGATTAACAGAAGAGGTTGCCAAAGAAAGTGACCAGCTAGGTGGGTCTGCCTGTCCTGCAGAGACACCTCCGGCGCGGAACAGGGGGGAGAGAGAGACAGCTAAAAGTTGGGCAAAGGAACCAGTGCTGGGCTTGGATCACCAAGTAACTCCGCGGACCCTCCAGATCACTTTGTCCCTACCACTTCATTCACAGCGTGCCATGTATTTATACATATCCTATCTCTTTTTACAGAGAGGGAAAAAAATTAAAGAAAGAGTATTTTCACTGGCTTTCACAAACCATTTGCCTGTGAGGGAAAAGGATGGAGACGAACGAAGACTACGAGGGAGAGAAGCAAAGTAGGAGCTAAAGTACGGGCTGGAAATGAACAAAATTCACGTCCTTCCCCCACGCCTGGAGTCACAGGGATCACCCGCGTACATGTCCTATGTGCCTGCGCATACCCGCCTGCCTTTCTCAAAGTGTTGCCCCCGGACCGGAGTCGGGCGATGGCAGAGTTAGGAATAAATCAAAGTGGCTACCAAAGTCGGGAAAGGGCTTTCATGCGTCCCCACCCCTGCCAGCCCAAGGAAAAAAAAAAAAAAAAAAAAAAAAAAAAATTGAAATCGCCCCCCCTCGCCGCCGCGGCCGCCACGGCGCCGTGCCCCCTGCCCAAGTTGCTCTCACTCCCCGCGGCAGCAGCGTGCGGAGGCAGCGCGGAGGCTCAGCCCGCCGAGCGCGTTACGGCAGCCGGCGGCAGCGGGCGGCGCGGCGGCCGGCCGGGGAGGCGGCTCGTACCTGCTGCGCGCCGGGGCGCTTGCTGCTTCCTCCTCGGCATGCTGGGCTCCTGCGGCCGCCGGCGCCGGCGGGGGGGGGCTGCCTGGGCGCGGGGGTGGGAAGAGTTGCTTTAGCCCCAGAGATCCGGTGAGCTGCTCCAGTCTCGGCTCGAGGGCTGGGTTGGGGATATATTTTTTGTTGCTGTGCATACACGATGCCGAGGAGGAGGAGGAGGAGGCGGCGGCGGCGGAGGAGGAGGCGGCACAGAGGAGAGGACAGCCCTGCTGCTGCTGCTGCTGCTGCTGCTGGCAGAAGAGGGGGGAAGTTTGACAAATCGCCCCGGAGGAAGGAGGAGGGGAAGCCCCCCGAAGAGGTGTGCGGGCGGGAGGGCTGGGGAGAGCCCGCAGTCCCCCCCACCCCACCCTGCGCCCCCGGAGCCTGGCCGGGCTGGGAGATCACGGCATAAAGACGGGGGATTTCTTGGCAGGAGTCGGCGGAGCCTCAGCCTGCGCTCTCCACTCCCCGGCTCCCGGCTCGGCGCTGGAGCGGCGGCGGCGGCGGCAACGGCAACAGGCGAAGCTTGAAGGGAAACGAGATGATCGCAGTGTCACTCAAACTAGTCCGCAAAGAGGGAGAGGGGCACCGCGCTCCCACCGCCTCCCGCCCCGGACGGCACCTTAACTCTTTGCGCATCGCGCCGCCGGACCGCCCGCCGCCGGCCGGCCACGGCCACGGCGGCGGCGCAGGGTCCGCCCGGGGGCGGCGGCGGCGGAGCGGGGCGCCCCCCCCTCGCCGCGCCCCCTCCGCCGCCCAGCCCGGCCCGCGGCCGCTCGCCCCAGCAGCCCGCAGCGGCGGAGGGGCTCGGCCCGCCGGGCGCCCCCGGGCCGGGCAGCGTAGGGCAGGGCAGCCCGCACCGCACGGCTCCGCGCCGCTCGCCCCGCTCCCCGCCGGCAGCCCTCCCCCTCCCGCCCCCCGCGCACACCCGTTCCCCGCCGGAGCCCCCACCCCCCCCAGCCATCGCCGCCCCGCCGGGGCACAGGACCCTCCCGGCGCCCCCCGCCCCGCAGCCTCTGCGCCCGCCGCCGCCGCCCCCCTCCCCCCGGCGAGGAGGGCCCGGCCCCCGCCCCCGGCGATCGAGCCCCGTCCCCGCGGAGCCCGGCCGCCCCGCCAGGGGACAGCGGCGGCAGCCCCGGCCCCCGGCTCGCTCCGCACCTCGCTCCGCCGCCCGCCCCGGCCCCACTCACCGGCGCGCCGGGCAGCTGGCCGCCCGCCGGCACTCATCCAGCCCTCCGGCTCCCACCTGGCTGGCGCCACAGCCGCCCGGGCTCCGCTTCGCGCCCGCGGGCGGGCGGGCTGGCAGGGCCGCCCCGGCCGGCGGCCGTCAACGGCGGCGCCTCCGCCGGCTGAGCCGCTGCGCCCTGCCCCGCGGTGCCGCCGGCCGGACGGGGAGCGGGCAGCGCCCCCGCACTGCGCGCCCCGCCCGCGCCCGGCTCTGCGGGGACGGGCACTTTCCCCGCTCTTTCCCTCTTTCGGGGCCTTTTTTTCTCTCTTTCGCTTTCTTTTGGGTTTTTTTTGGGGGGGGGATAGGGGTTTGGTGTTGGTTTTTTGGGGGTTTTTTTTGGTCCAAGTTCACTGGCGAGCCGCCGCGCTCAGTTCAGCGAGCGCCGGCGGATCGATGTGCTGCGGGTTTGATTGCGCATCCCTGGGCGGCGGGGCCGCGCACAGCGGGGAGGGCCGGGGCGGCGGGGGGCGAGCGGGGCCCATGCCGGCCTCCCGCCTCCGCCGCGCCGCGCGCCCGGGCACGGCGGCCCAGCACCCGCACCGCACCGGCCCCGCCGCGCTGCCGGAGGCCGCCTGGGCTCGGGAGAAGTGAAGGAAAAAAAAAAAAGAAAAAAAAAAAGGAAAAAAAAAGCCAAGAAAAAAAAAACAGTAGCGATTTTTTTTTTTAAGTTCACGGGGAGGAATAAAAAAAAAAGGATGATCTCACTTTTACGGTAAGATCAAAAAAATCTCCACTCGCCCCCATTCTTCGAGATTTGGGATAATTCCAAATACCTGACTAAGTGCAGATGTTGTTGCGTCTTCACATCTTATAAAGCCGCCGTGCCGCTTTTGCTCTCGCTTTCCTTTTCAAGTTGCAGGAAATTCAAACACTTTACGTGAAGGGTGGAGAAGGTTTGGGCTAATTTTTTTTTTTCTGATTGTTATTTTTACGGGTTGATTATTTTTTAAGCTGATATTTAGGAAGAAAAAAAAAATCGCAGTCGCCTAAAGTCCCCGGGAAATTGCTACTGTTGGGGGAAAACGAAACATTTCTTGCAAACAAGAAAATGGTGAGTTGTCAATTGCCGCTTCTGCTGCCAAATTCGCTCAGTTCCATCTCATTGATACTCGCTGGTTGCTCCTCACAGTTACAGTATCTGCTCACAGAAGGAGCGATCAGATCTACTTAAGAGACGACCCCGAGACGTTCCCCCCCTCCCCAAAAAGCAAGCCCCTCGGTGTGCGGGTGTGCGAGCGCGTGTGTGCGTGTGAGCGCGCCGGCGGCAGGACGGGGCGCGGGCGGCTGGCAGCCCCGTGCGGGCGGGCTGCGCCGCTGTGGCGGTGCATGCCGCTAGATCCGCCCTAACATCTGTCCGTCTCACCATTGGCGCATCCATCAGTGTCACCCTGGCTGCACATTGCAACGACAACACATCAGACACAACACAGACCGGGATTCGGTACAAATAACCGACGTACTAAACAACTTAACCAGGAAGGAGGGGACCAGCCGCAGCATAAGTATTTACAAATGTTAGACAGCCCTGGAAAAGCGAGAGGGCTAGGCTGCGATTAATAACTCGGTCTTGCTCTCTCCCTCCTCCCCCTTGAAGTAGGAATTAGGAAATGGAAAACCTAAATAATTCATGCCCCTCGCCCCCCGGAGGATGCGGCCGGGGCGCGCTCAGCCAGGCGGCTCGGCCGGCTCGGCGGGGCCGGGGTCGGGACCGGGGCCGGGACCGGGGCCGGCTTAGCCGCGGAGCCCGGGGGATGATAGGTGAACTTGGGGCTTTGGGAGGCTGCTGGCCGAGACGGCGGGCGCTGCGCAACATGGAGGATTTCTCCGAGCTCGGGAGCGGGAGAGGATGAAACAAACTTTGGGAGCCTCCGCCGGGAGCCCGGCCGGCCGCGGGGGACGTCAGCCTGGCTCCGGGCGCTGACACAGCGCCCTGGAAACTGCAGCAAAGCACAAGTGCTAAGGCGCGTTTAGTCACTTCAGTCGTGTAAAGGCTGTTCTTCAACGTGCGGGAGTCCTCCCCGAAGCCAGGAATTACTCCTGAGCCTTCGCTAGCCAGCTGCAGAGCCTCACCCCCAGGAACACGCTGCAGCGGCCAGCCGCTGATTTTGGGGGGGGGGGTTGCAAGTTGCGAGAACTTTTTTCTCCTTCCACCTCCCTCTCCCCAAATCTCCCCGTCTTTCGCTAGCCTGACGCTGCCCGCAAGCCGCCCGACGCCACGCAAGCTGGCAGCCCGGCGCCGAGCGCCGCTGGCCGCGCACCGGGCTGGGCAGCGGGGCCGGGGCTCCGCACGGCGGGTGCGCCCCCCGCCTCCGCCAGCCTGTGGGGCTCGGCTCAGCCCCCCGGGCGCGCAGTCCTGTCCTGGCTGTGACACTCACCTACACGCATGCATGTGTGTTGACGAATTTAGCGGCATGTGTATTTGAACAGATTCCCTAGCAGAGCTCTGCCTCCCGTAGAAGCACAGCCTGCGGGGAAGATGCTGGCAGGTTGCAACCTCAGCAGCTGAACGGTGTCACTAAAACAAACATTGGCGAGGAAATGGCCAGCCCTGCTGCATGGCGAGGCTTGTCTCACACCACTTACCTTGCTCTTCACAGGGCGGGCCACAGGCGCCGGCAGCGGAGGGCAGAGGACTTGTAACAGTTCACCCATCTGGGACTGGGGTGGGGGGATGAATGGAAAAGGGTTAAACTTTCCGTAAACAGTAATAGGAGGAACTTTCTCAGTTCAATCAGAAATGATAACTCTCGCCTGTGTGCGTGAGAGAAAGGCAGCAGACATACGTGCACACAGACACATGCGCTGCACTTACACATTGACAACTTAGTGCCAAAACGCTCAGGAAGTTGTAGAATAATTTGGTTGTTAAGTATATCCAGTTTTTCAAGGAAGAAAACCAAAAACCTATTGAACTTTCTATCGGACGAGTTGCAGAGGGAACTGCAGATTCCATCGTGTGCATCAGCTTCTTTGGGGGTCACAGTCTATTTCAGAGCGCCAGAACCCGTAATTTTATTAAGCGTAACATTTACAAATATAATGGATAAAATTGATGAGTGTACAGACTCCATCACATGAGACTCAGCTCTAAGCTCGCTCTTCCCGGCAGTTTTAAACCAAGGTACCAATTATTTATAAGTCCCATAATTAGATAACCATCACTCCCGAACTTTCCATCAGCTAAGAATGTTTTATATTTCAACAGCGTGCACCGTTTAGTGCCCTTCTTTGTTGTATATCTCCACCGCTCATTTCATTCCCCTACGTGAAAACTCCAGCCGTTTCCCAAGAACCCACACAGCCCCCACACCCCCGCCCGGCTCCCAGCTCCGAGCGGGGGCAGCGGGCTGAGCTGATAAAAGCACCATTGAAATTAACCGCCGGTTATGGGAATAGCCAGGGAGGCTCAGTAAAGTTTATTAAACTTGGAACAGCCGCCTCCTGGAAAGCAGCGCGCTTGGGGCTTTAACCTCTCTCCCTGCCGAGCAGCGCGCTGGTGTTCCGCCACTTGTTCCCTGGGAGCCGGGCGGGGGGCGGCGGGGCCCGCAGGGGGCGGCTCGCAGGGCCTCGCTCCTCCGCACCGGCCGGCGGCTTCCCGGGGGCCCCGACCCGCCGGGCGTCCCCCGGCCGCGCGGGAAGGGCTGGGCACCCACGGGTGGGCACCCAGGGGCCGGGGCCTTCGGAGGCAGCGGCGGCCCCGCCGGCCGGGCAGCGGGCTGCCGGGGGAGGAGACGGCGCGTCCACGGGGGTCGGGCTCCGGGCCGGGGGGTGCGGGCAGCCCCGGCGGCAGGAGCGGGGCAGGGCGGCAGGGCCGCCTCACCTGCCGGCAGCGCGGCCCCAGCAGCCCCGCGGGCTCCGGGCAGCCCCGCAGCCAGCGGCCGGGACCGGGCGCGGCGGCCGCCGCTGCCTCCCGGCCCGGGGAGACGCCTCCGCCCCGGCCAAACGGCCCGGCGGCCCGCGGGAACTGCGCGACAAGTGCTGCCGGTTCCGCCGGGCAGAACAAAGGAGCCGCGGTTTGCCCCGAGCCGGACCAGACCCGTGCGGGTCTGACAAGTTCGTTCTGCGCCGCCGCTACCCCCGGCCGAGAGCGACCGGCCGCTTCCGTGAAACGGCGTTGTCAGTAACCACTGTGCCAGAGTGACAATCCGAGGAGCGAGCAAAAGCCTTTTGCAATATCTACGTAACTTTAGCAGAGCAAAATTATTTCAAAATGCCTACGAATTCCCAAACCTCCGAACACAAATGAATAAAAGTTTTTCTTCGGGCTAAAATCTTTGCCTGAATGTAAATTGTTTGGGTAAGTGAATTTACACAGCAGCAAAGTTTGTTTGTCTTAGTCCAGTAGCTTTGCTTTAACGAACCAGATGTTTTGTCTGTAAATTGTCCAGAGGACTTCCACAGTCCTGACATGTAACGAGCCCCAGAAAATGGGAGCTGGAGCCGCAGCCTCCCCGCGCGGGAGCAGCCGTTCCGGGCACAGCCCGGGGCGCAGGGGCCGCGCAGCCGCCGGGGTTTGCGGCGCTGCTCTCAAGCTGCGGAGACTTGGCCGAATCGATTCGCTTCCGCCCGCGCCTCGCAGCAATCCCCCCCTAACCCCGCTGCCAGGGACGCACCCCCCTCCACAAGCAGCGCCCGGGCCGCCACCGCGCCGGGGGACGCGGGCAGCCGCGGGGCGGGGCAGCGCCAGCCGCACCGCACCGCACCGCACGCGCGGCGCTCCGCAGCCGGCCGCGCCGCCAGGTGCCCGCCGGGCGGTGGCGGTGCCCGGTCCGTGCCCCCCGCGGCGCCGGGCGGCAGTGGCGCTCCCCGGCGGCCCCCGCGGAGGGGAAGCCCCCGGCCCCGCTGCGCCCGCCCGCTGCCAACAAGTTCGCGAGCTGAACCCGGGCGGCGCGAGCGGCTCCCGGCCCCGCCGGGCGGCAGCTGCTGCTGCTGCTCCCCCCGCGGAGCGCCGGGCCCCGGCCGCGTCCCCGCCGAGGGGGGGCGGGGAGAGGCTCTGTCGCTCTTGGGGCACCTCGGGGCCGGGGGAGGGCTGCGGCCCGCCGTGGGCCGGGCTCCCCACCGCCCCGGCAGAGCCCGGGGGCGCCCAGCCCCGCTCGGCCCGGCCCGCGACCCCGGCACTTGCCGCTCTCCAGCGGCTGCGCTTCGTGGAGCTGCTGCGTGCTGAGAGAAGATCTATCGTCGCGGTTCAGCCCCGCCGAATTATCACTTCCCCCCCTCCCCGAAAGGACTTAGGGTCTCTGAAGAAACAATCGGGCGCTGCTTTGGAGGAAATAAGCGGTGCCATTCAGAGCTACTGTAGCGGAATGTATTCACTCGGGCAGTAGGAAAATCTTTTATGAAAAATAGTTACAGATCCTGGAACTCCACCATATGTGGCAACAAAAGCTATTGTGTTAGCAGAAGGGGTTTAGCTAATTTTACCTATACAAAGTTTTACTAGCTGCAGGCTTTGGGAGCGCCTTTGTGGAGACTGGCAGCGATCCGCAGAGCTGGCTAATTTGAAAGGCGTTTGGAGGATCTCGGAGAAGGGAATGGGATTCCCCCCTTATTGCTCGCATCACCTGAAAGTTTTCATTGCACCGCTAACGCAGCTGTTCCTTTGCTGACCGCCTGCGATTTAACGCAATAAAGATTTTGTTGTGCACAGATATGCTTTTTTTTGAGAGGGGAAAAAAACCACCAACCAAACCCAAACCAGAGAACACCGACCGGGAAAAACTACACGAGGTGGGAAGCGGATAAAGCCGAAGCCCGAGCGAAATCCTTCTTCCTCGTCACAGTAACTTATTTCCCAGACGGGTTTTTTCACTGATTTGCGCACAGTGCCCGCACCAGCACACACAAGCTCCTCTCAGCAAAGTTACCGGTGCACCAGCGGCGCAGCCCCACGGCTGCGGGCACGCTGCGGGCTCCGCAGGGCGGGGGGGCTGAGGCCGCGCCCCAGGCGCGCTGCCTGCGCGCACAGCGCTGCGGGTGCGGGGCTGCCTCGCGCCCCCGGGGCCGATCCCGGGACGGAGCTGTGCAGGCCGGTAGGCCACGGCGTGGCAGGAGGCCAGCGGGCTTAAAAAAAATAAATAAAGCAAAAAAAAAAAAAAAAAAAAGCCACAGAGGGTCTGCCGGGCCGTAAATCCTGGCTCCCCGGCGCGCCCAGGCACTACTGTTCAGAGGGGCTCGCTTACATTTATGATGTACGAGCGCGCAGGGCCCGGACGGCGCGGCCCGCGGGCGGGATCCCAGCTGCGCCCTCGCCGGCTCCGCACACGCGGGGGGACGCGGGCGGAGCGCTGGGCTCGGCCCCGCCGCGGCGGGACCCGGCCGGCACCCGGCATCCCCCCCTCCCCGTCCTCCTGCCTGAGAAATTAATAAATTTTAACAACATAAACCCGCCGTTCGGGCGCAGCCGCCCCGCCAGGGCGGCCAGCAGGCCTCGCACCCCGGGAGGCCGAGCGGGCCGGGCCGCCGCACCCCTCCGCGGGCGGCCGTCGGGGCTGCGCCGGGGCTCGGCAGCCGGGCACGGCGCATCGGCCGGGCCTTGCGCTGGGCAGCGCCGTCCGCGCCCCCGCGGTGGCTCCCGCGGCCCCGGCGCGGCGGGAGGGCGGACGGCGGGCGGGACCGCGCCGGTGCCCCGGGGGGCGGGGGGGAGCCCGGCCGGGGCGGCAGCGGCAGCTCCGGCCCCTCGCTAGTGCCCGGGGTCTGCACCGGCCAGGTCAGCTGAAACGCGGAATCTTAGAAAATGTGACACCGTCATTGATCCCCGCTCTTTGTTCTCGTGTCATCTGCGCACAATGGAGGGAGAGAAATGTGACTTTAAAATTGCAATTAACCAGCTTTAGAGCAGGTTTCCTTCGTGGGGTATTTATTCCTAGCAAGTCTCATTTCTTGCCCGAAAAAGCGCTTCTAATTTTAAAATAAAACAGGTGATGTAAAGTACCTTATACCCTTCTGTCATAAGAGTTGCTTAAATTATGACTGGATGTGCCTAAACAGTCATCTTCTAGCTTCCCACCGATTTTGGTCAGGTCTTGAAAGAATGGCAATTTTTTCCCCCCTAACTTCTAAAAGTATTAACTTCCTTTCAAACATTCTTTAACCTTTAATATTTTGTAACTTGATGAAAAGGTCACTTTGTTCAGAGTGGATGCATCTGCTCCATAATTGTTCTAATATCAGGCAGAGCTCCATCCTAACACCACATTCTCTTACGACGACTTTTTTTTTTTTTTCTTAATATACTATTGTTAAGGTTACCATGAGTAATCGCTTTAAAGGCAAAGACTTATAGACCAAAGGATGCTTGCACTTTATTTAATTTCACCAACTTCAGATGTTTAGAGCTGTATTCAGCAGATGACGTTAGCTGAGCTCTGAGGAGAATAACCTGAACGGTTTCACCTCTTCCCACTTGTGGGCCCCTGAGGTGGGACAGGCACAGAATAAATAGCTGAAGTTATAGCCCGAGCCGCCTAACAAAATAGCACAAAATACTGATTAATACTGCTTTGAACCGGCGGCAAATTTGAGCCGAGTGTCTCAAAGTACTTTGCAAAGGGCTGTGTCAGAAAGCTGAGATGCAGATGGGTTAAGACGCAAGAGCAGAGTGATGCCAGAGATCCAGAGGCCATTGGACATGGGCGTCGCAAGAATCGGCCTCGAAAAGCAGTATGGTGATTAAGATTACTAATCTAACCATATTTTAGACTACTTGCTGTGAAGGCAACAGAAGCTTTTCAGGATGTGTAAATCAATATTTCTTATTAGGCGCAATAATATTTTGAATCTTCGTCTTTAGCCAGTTTTGGTACAAAGAACCTGTGTTTGTTCCCATGTGAAAGATTAGGGGATGAGGAGACTCGCTGCCACTCATGGGCTGAGAACGTCCCTCCGAGGGTCAGCTCATGGCCCCCGCGACGTTGGCAAACATATCTTACTCATGACACCGTAGCCGCTTTGCAAGAAGAGTGGTGATACCTGACTGTGCGTCGGAGATCAGAGCAAGAACGTTAAATGAATGCAATTAATCCCTCTAAAATGCAACAGGATTTTCTAATTCTTACTCAATTCAAACATGCAGAGAATATGTTTAATTAAAACTTGGCTATACATTTTTTTAAGGTTTTCTAGAAAACAAAGAAATCATCTAATTATATTGCTTAGTATTCTAATATGGCTTTTTTTTTTTTTTAATAACACATTTTTCTAGCCAGGCCAGTCCCTTGAGGACCAGTTCCTCATTTATAAGGAAGTCCCCAATGGGAGTTAAAAAGCGGCTATTTTATAAGAAGAAAATATATTCTGAAAGGGGAGCCAGACAAAGATAACCCCACATCACATATATCAGTATGGAGGCTGGAATATGTATTCCAATGATGCAAATCTTCCCTTGCAATAATTTGCTCGTTAGTGTTAACGAAAGCCCAGATACTGATGCCTATGTATTTGTTCTTGTATTTTTCATCACACTAATGCTTTTAAGTAATTTTTTTTTAAAATTACTTTATTTAATGAATTTAAAGGTCAATCCTCTTCCTTCCCATATGCAAATCCTATTAATAGTAGAGGTTTGATATTAATGGGAGTTAATAGAGTAGGTACCCCCTTCACACAGAAACCCCATAAGAGGACAAAATAATCTCAAGAGAATTTCAGTAAATTTATCGCTTCTTTCTCCCCTTTGGGTAATCAAATATCATGGTAACAGTACCTTGGAAGCAGGAGCGACAGCCAGAGATGGGATGAGATGTGGAAGGCACACCAGGGCTCCCCAACTTCCAAGTGCAGACCTGCAGGGAAGGAAAGGATGCAGCCCCACAGCAGCTGGAGCCCACCACCTCCTCCTGCTCACAGCTGCACAGGCCAGGCAGGACACAAAGAGCCATCACCCAGAGACCCTTCCCCACCCTCCTGGAGAGGGAACAGACAACTTCTGCTCCCTTCAGAGGCCAATGGACCCCACCTGGGAAACCACAGCAGCTGCTCAGAGAAAAAACAGGAGCTGCTGGAGCTGATAAGGGAGTAAGTGAAGTTACTGCCGCTCCCTGTTTCTGCCAGTTTTGGAGTTGTCAACTGTTTTGTCACTGCCTTTCTACCTATGTTTGCTGTAGCAGGACTCACAAGAGTTTTTTTGTTGTTTGTTTGTTGTTTTTTAGTTGTTTTTGTTTTGTTTTTTTAACTACAGCTGTTGGTGTTAAAATAACACTTAGGTGCCTGCGGAGGGAGAGGTGGGAAAGGAGAGGAATATACTGCTTGATTTCATCTGCAGTTCCTGTAGGAAAATGCTCCCTGTGCCAATGCGTGAGGAACAATCCTGTCTAGCCTAACTTATGCAATAAACCTATCTGCAGTGTTTTTCAAGCAGATGAATCTGGATACCAAGCTGCAAAGCAGCATTAGTCCAGAGCAGCTTCTTCCTTGGTGAGGAATAAAGAATATCTCCTGCAGCCCCTGGCAAGGCCAGCCCAAGCACGGCTCCTGCAGGTTGGCCTCTATTTCGTTAAGGGCAAGCCAAATTAATGTGATAAAAGAGGTGGAGAAGGGGGTGAGTCATGGCCCACAGAGTGGTGTAACTTTACTTCTCATTGAAGGGCACTAACCCGCTCCCTCTGAAAACCAGGGAATCTTAAACCCGTGTTCCCTGCAGCCTCCCTCCTCGTTCTCCCTCCTGAGCTGAAAGCTTTCCCAGGTACCTTTCTCAGCCTGCACTCGGCAGGTGCCGTTAGCCTCCTACATGCCCGAGCAGTGCAAGGCCTTTCAGTCACATTTTACAGTATCTGAATGCCCCTCCCAAACCCCCTAACACCTCAGGGTTGTGTAGGGAAACCATTTTTTGTTTCCTTAAATTGAATTTACTTTTCCACTGTTTATATCAAAGGGGGTTGGTTTGTTTGTTTGTTTGTTTTCTCCTTATTTCCTGAACTGGGAAGCTGGTTTTATCTTTTGAAAGGGGTCGTGTATAAAACCCATAACCCTGGAATGCTTTTTGGCTACGCAGCCTCTGGGATGCAGAGAGACAGAAGCGACAGCAGTGCGGTGCCCCTAAAGCACATGGGGTTGCTGCTTCGACAGGTAGGTACGTTGAACAGATCCCTTCCGCTCTGCTTGGCTGGGGGATGTTGGAAAGTCCCTCTGAAAGGGCGACTGTGGGCAGCGACAGCCATGGTGATACCCACTGCACCTTCCATCGCCTGGAGGTGCCGTTCCTAGCTCTTGGGGCTTAAGTGTCCGTCACCTTGTCTTTCACAGCTTTGATGTGGCCATAGATTTGGCAAGGGAAGGGCTGGAGGGTAGGAAGCATCCGTGTTTCTGAGGGAGCCAGGGCCCTGTTTGCTGCCCTGCCATTTGCGTTATGGGCTGGCACACGCGCGAAGCTCCCGTTGGCTTCTATGCAAATAGGAAAGCACAGAGTTAGGGCTGGTGTCTGAAGTGTGTGACAAAATAAGACTTATACTGCTTATGTTTCGGGGAGGTGAGTGCCGATTGCTACAAACATTCTGTCTCCCACAAACAGCAAAACTCTGTAATTGTCCAGGTACATCAGAGGCTCAAACATTTCCATTTTTACAAAACGTTAGGTGTA
Source organism: Falco rusticolus (assembly GCF_015220075.1). Classification (NCBI taxonomy): domain Eukaryota; kingdom Metazoa; phylum Chordata; class Aves; order Falconiformes; family Falconidae; genus Falco; species Falco rusticolus. Next base: position 12,821,758 of record NC_051201.1, on the reverse strand, counting down.
AATTACTCCCACAAACAGGAGCCCGGACTCAGTGGAACAACACAGTTGTCTGTTACAGCAAATCTGGTGTTCCCAGCTTCAAATCTGCTACAGGCGTTCTGGATTTTAATTAATATATTGTTTCATATGTATGAGTATTTCATGGTTGGTTTTTTTTTGTTTGTTTGTTTTCACACACTGCATTTTTAGTTTAAACAAAGTGTATTCTCCGTATTATTCTGCAAAGCAATTGAATAAATATCACAGGCTTTATAGATCTGGTAGCCTTTCCAGTGAACAATAGTCATGCTTCACAGAAAAGGGATAACATCCTAGAGTGCAGCTGATAAGAGCAACAATTTACAAAGCAAGAGATCTGTTATGCAGTGAAAGCTTTATTACCATGACTTGATGTTACATCTACAACACATAAGGGTTAATCATTGCAGCAGTTTGCAGCTGGTTTGTGCTCTCAGGGGAGTCATAGCAATAGACTTCTGCGTGTAAGACAAGGTCAGCGCTGCTCTCCCGGGGTCAGCGGGCCACGTGATAACACAACTCTGAAACTTCGGCTCCGAGGAGACACAGGTGCCAAACCCATTTTGTGGTCTGTTGTAGAGCGCTGCTTGTGGTTTTTATTCTCCTCAATAAAAACACATACATAGCTCTGTGGTATATAATTGGATGGTGAGTTTTCAGAGCTACCCGTCAGCGTGAGTTTTCTGTGGCAGCAGTGGGTTCATGAGTTTGCTGGGTATATGTAACATTTCACGGGAGACTTATTCTTAGTGGACTGAGAAAACAGAGCAGTCTGTGCGGAGTTTAAGGGCCAAATCCTGCATAACTTGTTCAGTCTTATGGTATAAAATGCTTACGTGAGTAAAGTGAGCAGAATTGGACTTTAACATTTTATTAATATTTATCTTCTACTGCTGCAAGACACGACAATAATCAAATAAGAAAAACTTTAATCCTCAAATGTAGCTTTAATCTTCAAATTGGTTAGCTTATCAGAGGGGTAACATTTATTCTCCAAGACAGGCTGCTCAGAATGATCAGCTGAAACAGAAACCTGTAAGTAAAAGGATGTAAGTTTATTGGGCAGTGTTGTCTATATTTATAGTTTCTGCTCAACCCATATTTCTGTTTTTATATGCATGCGTCAAAAATTAATATATGGCAAACTTCACCAACAGTTTTAAGAGATCCTAAAATATAATAAAATCAATAAATGATGTTCTGGCATAAATGTTTCTGTAGCTGAGGGTGGTCAGGTTCAAAGGGCAACATCTGACCATTTCTCTTTCCCACCCTGCTGCGGAGCAAGACCCTCCCCTCAACTTCAAATCACTGGGGAGAGGGTAATTTAAGCTATACTTGATGTACCCTATACATCACTGTCTTCAGGACCAGGTTTAAAATTAAACTCTGATGTACAAAGTTAAACAAAAATGAGATAAAAATTGGCAGGGGTTGAAGAGGGTCAAAGTACACAAAGTAGTCAAAACAGAAGGTAGACTATTGCTTCTTTTGATTTATGTTATTCTGTGCACTAAAAAAAAATAAAATTATAGCTTTCATGGAGACTTTTTTCATTGAGAATAACGCATTCCTAATTTGTTTTCTATAGACTTACAGGGCATTTGCTGTGGGAGATGGAAGCATTTATTTATTTCTTTATTTTGGCAGGGGCAAAATATCACCAACTGTTGGCAGAATATTCAAATTATCATTAGATGCAACTTTGTCACTCAACAGCAAGTGAAAGAGAGTAGTATTTTACCTTCCGTTAGTGATTACCTTACAATGCACACATCTATAAGCTTATACGCATATAGAGTTTCGCTTTTGAGCAACTTTTAAAAACAAACAATGTGCTACAGTTACCTTTGGTAGCAGAAAGAGTTCGGTGAAGGGTTCCTTTTGCATGTTACACATGCACATAATGCAGTTACCCTCCAGAAATTCAGTACAGGAAGGATGCCAAACAGCAGATTCTTTTGAAACCAATTCAAGAAAATCCTTGCAGGAAGTTAATCTTTTATGATGCAGTCAACTTTTCCACATATTGCCATTTACATGGTTAGTGTGTGGACTGCAGGCAAAATAATTTGGAATCATAATCTTTATTTTCTAGAATATGATAATGAAATCAACTAATATCCACTGGAATCAAATGAATTTCTCTGTGCTACTCCAGTGAGAGGAATAAAAGGGTTCTGCTGGCTAAACCGCCAGTTACATGGAAGGCGACTCATGCACGCTGTCACTAGAGCAGGTCACATGCAACAAAGAGCTGAGCAACCTGCTAGTTGGTCAGGAAATTATAATCCAAAATTTTCCTACTCTTTGTCCATTACACTTTGGGAATCAGGAGAACTATGAATTAAGGAGATAGTCACAAAGGTCACAAGGAAATGCTGCAGTATTCACAAAAGATGTAAACACTGTGAGAGCTGTAGGATCTCAGAGTGAAGGTTCAGAGAGAATACAGGAGCCACTCTGAGGCTAGTAGCTGCACAGAAATGTGGTGAAGAACAAAAAGATATGAAAAATTTAAAAAGAGAGTACCAGCTGTTAGAAATACATGTAACCCTTTAAAATCATGTGGTTAGTACGGGTGATGTCTTTTGCCGATTTATCCATGCACCAGTTACGAGTTCTTCCTTAGGAGTGGTGTGTGGCGCAGAAAACTAACTGGTCGATTCCTTCTTGCACCAAGCAGCTGATTATGGGTAACCGATTCGTTTTACAGATGTTGAAGAGTGCTGCTGTACACACTCATCCAAGACTAAGATGCATCAGGGGTGCCTAAGCGTGCTTGCTCAGTAAGGGCCTAATTCAGAGCTCATCAAACCAGAGAGATCTCCGCTGACTGCACAGGGTTCTGGATGAGGCCGCTTCCATCTGCCTCATTGGGAGAGACAGTTCCATTTCGGTGCTGCTGTGAGACGCAGTTCTCTCCAATGCCTTATGCTGTCCGTTTTTAGTGTGTAGTATTTTTTAGAGTCAAATTCACCCATCAACAAATTCTCTGAACCATTTACTAATGACGTTTCCGCAGCTCCTGTTTTTACCAAGGAAAAGCAGTCTTACCACAACTTTCTTCCAGGTGGGTTCAGATTTAAATTACCTTGCTCAAGAACTTGCAAAGATACTGTGCTCCGAGCAACGGTAAAGAGCTGAGTCTATAATTTAATAACCCCCCTCTGAGTAATTAGTATTCACTCAATGAAATTCAGGGTTTGCAGAGGTCCAGTCAAAGGCCTAAGCACCATTTAAGCCCAGCTTATTCCTCAAGGCACCTCTGAACTGAATTGGGCCCCATTTTATTAAATTATAATAGAAAGACTGCCATGTCAAGTATGCTGATGCTGAAAGACCCAACCTCACAAGACCTCACACAGATAAGTAATCATCACTTATGCTAATAGCACATTTGACTTCCGTGGGATGACACATGAGAATGGACTACTTACTTGACTAAGATTAGTAAGAACAGGCATGTTACACAGAACAAATGACTTATAAATATCCAGCTGCAGCAAAGTGCTGACTCCCATCAGTGAGCGTTGTGAGGGTGAATGAAGGGCAGGATATGATCTTTAGAAACCTCGCTGAATACTGTTATTGAATTGGTGACAATTTTGCAGATTTCTAACCTGTAATAAACCTCAGCTTTGCCTCCTCAGTGACACGCTCCTCTCCACTGTCTGTTCTGCTTTCCTTTCCTTTTACCATAATCCAACAATCCTTTTTTTTTTAAGCTTTTTTTTTTTTTAGCTTCCTCTTTAATGTTTGCAAACAAATATTGTGTTTTTGAAAGGTATTTAAGCAACAGGCACAAAGCCACAAATGCTCCTATTTGACTGCAGAGCAGAATGCCTGGTAGCATCTCCACATTGCCCTGCCAATGTTCCTCCTCTCCGCTCTGCTGGGATCAGCGCAGTCTCTACGCTCATTTAGTCTTTGGCTTCTCCCTTCAAAGCTGACAAAAAGGGCATCATACAGCATATACCATTCCAGCGGTTTTGTCTGATAAAATGCCTAATTGTTAGGCCTCTGTTTAATATAATTTTGTTTCATACTGGTCACAGAAACAATCAGATTTTGGCCCTTATACTCTGTAATGCCTAGGAACTGGCAATCTAGAAAGGAAAAAAAATCTTTATGTCTAATCTGACTCAGTTTCACTTATTTGTTCTTGAATGCCTTGTGGTCCAGTTTTCATTCCCTGTTTTGTTTCCACTAATTTAAGAAGTATTTTCTTGCAATTAAGAACAGTTGGCCTCCCTGGTTTTCCTATGTTGATCAGACTTTTAAAACTGATTTCCACACACACACACACACACACACACCCCTTCTTTTACCACTGGCTGGAGAAGCTTTATCTGAAAGTAATATAGTAGTAGTGACTACTGATGACTGGCTTCTAAGGATTTTATCAATCGAGAATTAATTTGTTCCTGAGACCTGGAGAAACCATGAATGGTGAAAAATATTTCTGGCACACATAGTTACTGGTTTAAATTTGTATCCAACAGCAAAATCCCAAATACTATAACCTATTTAGAAAGGGACCCTTAAATCCAGTTTTTGTTTGACCTGTATTATCGGGAACCATATAAACATCACGAAGTTCAAGAACGTAAGGGTTATAACATTAGTAGTATCCTTACATGAGTATTTTCCTATTTCTTGGGGGTTTCTAGCTGAGCTGTGACAATTGCTCTGTGTGTGTGCTCACGCCTGCCTGTGCGTTTTGCCAATCACCTAAGCGAAATAAAAGTGCCCTAATTTCTGCAACTTTGCTTTCATTGCACTATAAAGCACTAAAAGCAGAAACAGTTTCCTGAAGAACTCCTCCGTAGCAGGCCCTTGAACAAGATGACTGTTTCTAATAAGCAACAGCTGTCGTTGTGGTTTTACTAGTCAAATGATTCATGTCTTTTGCTCAGAAATGATAAGTGGAACAAATGTTTACTTAGATATGTAACAGAGGAACAATTGAAAAATAGTAGACTGTCAAATAGAAATATTTTCCTGTTATCTGATCCTTGACAATTAGTCTGAACTGGTTTTTAGTCAAAAGGCAATGTTACAGCGGTGCAGTTCGAATGGTGAAGAGTTTAGCTCACAGAGTTCTGCAAACCAAATTCACCAGGCTGGCTTCTAAATGTCTGTGGTAGAGCAGCAGATCCGAGGGGGACACCAGCACCTCTGTGCAAACTGCTACCCCCACCCTCATTCCTGACAGCCTCCCCTCCTATCTTTAGCCATCTTTGAAAGGCAGACAGCAAGCTTACCATCTCTGCTTGTTTCTGCTATGTCTTCAGGGAATCTCAAAGTGCTTCTCTGGGCTTGGTCTTGAGTGAATGTCCTCTGCTAGCTACTGCTTCCCCATGATTTTCCAGGGTCTCCCGGGAGAAGCAGGTTAAATGAGAAAAAGTATTCTAATGCAGGAGATTCCAGGCTCTGTTCAAGGACAAAACAATTACATTACCCTTTGGGTGTCGGGAAGGAGAACCTAACAGACCCTTGATGTATCTCTGCTGAGCCTGGAAGCTGCTGCAGTCAGAGAGATTTGACACCACTGTGGCATCGCAGGGCTAGAGGTAAATTTTTGTTAAGAGCTAGGGGAAGCAGTGTAGGCTAACTTTTATGAGCCTAAGGCGGCAGCATCAAAAAAATAGCATCTTCTGCCTTTGACTTAGGGGCTGGGAGACAAACAAACATGGAGAAGGCCAAGGGAACCTTGGGATGCTCAGAGTGCGAATGATACCAGTATACATCTATAACGTATTTGAACTTACATGGATGCCTGCTGGTAGAACAGGGTTTAAATCCACCTTTATTTTGCATGGATTCTGGACTTTGCTGCTTTTCCAGAACTCTCTCTTCAGTACCGCTGTGTGACACTGTGCTGCATTGCATGGAAAGACTGTCAGGGCTTCGGTTTCCCATCTGTACAATGGGGGTAATATTTCCCTTCTCCCAGCCTTTATTTAGCTTACAAGGCTCCTGGGACTAGAATTCTTTTACTGCGTGTTTCTGTATCGTCTCCGTACAACAAGGCCCTGATCTCAGCTGAAGCCTGTAAGTATCACTGAAATATAAATAGATAATAATAAAAAGATGATTTTGACACAAAATGGAATTTTATATTCTGGAGAGTGAAATAAAATATGTACTAAAGTCTACTAAATTGTAACCATGAGATCAAATGATAAAATTCTTCTGGCAACAAAGAGTTGACACAAATTTGTGAGATTAAACTGAACCAACTCAATGGAGGCTTGTTCTGGTGGTTTATTCATATAAAGTATATGAAAAAAAATAAGTGAGATGATCAAATTACCCTCACAGCATGGATTTTGACATGGATGTAGACTAACTGAGTCACCGGAGGACTGAGCAGGTGCGTTGTTCTAATTATACCCTCAGTCTTGTGAGGAAGGAGCAAACTTCCCGGTTGCTTCCCTGGTGGAGATAAGGTGTTACCAGCCATCAGCAAACGAGAGGGGAGAGCAAGGACAAGGCACCTGATGGGAGAAAGAGGAGGAAAAGAGGAGGCAAAGAGAGCATATTCATAATGCTACTCATCTTTTTAAAATGTATACACATATCTACTCTGAGCTGTTTGGATGCCACTTCTGGTCCTCATTTCTTGTGTCTCTGAGTAACCCTTCCTTATGGCGAAGCACACGAGATTCTTTTTTAACATTTCCTTTTTTATGGTCATGTAGTGAGATATCTGGCTAAATATAACGATTTATTTGTTTACTAATTAATCAACAAGAGGCACACTAGGAGTTACAATCCAAATAGTCCCCCACACAGGTTTTTATCACCATATACTATACCCCTAGGGAAATACACATCTTTTTTTCAGGAGCGTAAATGGACATTTCTATAAATTGCAACTACTTGGGTGCATGTAATATGCAATATTATTCATCTTTGTATTCCAGGTGAATCCAGACTAGACTACCAGCCTCTAGGGGAGTCTGCTTCGTATAATTATCAGTATTCAAAGAATGATTGTAGATGTTGTAGCTTAACAGCAGGTGAATGGTCCTTATCTGAATATTAAATAAAGTGCAACTGGATTTCTAGGTTATCTCTGGCTAAATGTTTGCAAAGTCATTAGTGAAAGCATGCAGCTATAATCCCAACCACTCTTCTTCTTACAAAGGATTTCCACTTTTGTTTTTAATTCCTTTGCAGGATGAATTGTTCATCTCCCCTTCCTATACACACAATCTTGTCCCTTGGTTGGACTACCAGAAACATCAAGGAAGCTGCCTTGTAAGTAGTACCTACACTCCTTTTTTCTCTCTCTCTCTCTTTTTTAATCCTAAGCAACAAAAGAAACCTAGGGAAGAGTGACAAAGAGAAAGATTTATTATTTCCTCTAAGGACTATCAAAGCTCTGAGTGTTGGGAAAAGGCTCTTCAGTAAACTGCTCCTTTGTCCTCTCAAGTTCTGGGAACTTTAGCCCTATATTCAGTTTCCTTATTGTATGATCTGAGAGAGAGGCTTTATGTATTTATTTAGTAAAAATCTTTTATTACTATTTTAAAATGGGGGATTTAATATACTTGAACACTGTTTTAATAGCTTGATAGTGGATGCTATGTGAACACAGTAGATAGTAGCTACAAGAAAATTAATAGCGACAAAGAAAAAGAACAAAAACACCCCTGCTGAGCAGAAGGGAACAGTCCAGATCCAGCACAGGAAAATTACTGGAGATAAAGGAAGAAGAATTACCGTGGGACTATACAACATAAGGTTTTTGAGACACAACTCGTGTTTCAATCCCTAGATGTGAAAAGCACAGTGATCCTGCTAGAGAGCCATTTTGAAGAGGAATTTTCAAGACAGCCTTACTCTACAACATGGTAGCTAGGCTAGGACATCAGCTGCGTCCTTTACCAGGCACCAAAACAACTTTACACCCACTGAGGTCTGGACCATCACTGGCAAAGCATGTTATCAAAATGACTGCAAATACTTTATTTTAATTGAATATAAAAATAATTGAATATTATTTAACTGAATATTAATAAAAGCAAACACACACACACACCCCAAAATGGAGGCATCACTACAGTAAGCCATATACTATTTATTTTTACATGGGTCCCCATTTATTTTGAGCTGTGGCACATGCTGAGCTTTCAGCATGGCATAGGCTATCATTTTTAGTTTTCAAGCACTGTATCTCTCATTGCTGCTGTTTCAGGCTTTTGCAGACTCAGGCAGATGCTACCACACCTGTCTACAAGGCTTTCTGCTTGTCTTTGCAGAAGTACAGAGTAGAAACATTTATTCAAAAAGGGAGGAGGGAAGAGTGCTGAGCACAATTCTGTGTTTAGCTCTGAATTATCCAGCAAACCATGCAGTCTTGGGGACTAGGAAATACAAGGGACTCTGCTTTTACATGCCAAAGTCCCGTCTCTTTCAGCAACAAGAAATAGGGAGAGCTTTTTCTAGCACATGAGCACTTCTATGTATTTTTACTTCAAATTATGTAAGAATGTAAAAGTCATAAGTTTTGGAAGTGCACTGGTTCACACTCTCCTGTCAAGAAATGAGTATACTGTAGCTCTGTAACTAATGGCTTTGTTCCTTGGGACAACTTCGGTGGAAAGTGCTGCGTGCTCATTCTGAGCTTTGTACCTATGCGACGGTTGCCAGCAACGTAGGAAACAGAGCCTAGAGGCATGTGATTTTTTTCTAGTCCATATTCCTAATTATATTTATATGAAAGTGAACCACACAATAATTACAGTGTCAATTTTGGTATTCCTGTTTTCATAATGTTAAAAAGCTAAAAAAGAAACTGAATAAGCAGCGTTTTTTGGTTGTATTTGTCGTTGCGATGATCTTTTGCTAAAGGGAAGGGCTTTCGCACATTTATGCAGAGGCCTTTAGTTACCGTTTGGGGACTCCCTGATAGAGGACCAGAAGTACCCTATTTCGACCAGAACAAACTACAGAAGTTAACAACTGTTTTATATTTGGCATTTTTATATGTATTTTAAAAAAAAGAAAATGTAAAAAGGTTCAGCCAAAACTGTTCTACATGGTTCAGAACCCAAATTCTCATTCCTGCTCAAGTGTAAGTCACCTGCTGTCACTAGGATTAGTTCCGACTTATCTGTAAACATGTCCATTTTCTAGTGATGTTTTTTAGCAATACCTGACCTCAAGTTATTTGTATTAGTTTCTATATTTATAATCTCTCAAAGCACTTAACACACCTCCTGATTTAAAAATAAGCCCTCTAACAAGCTATCTGCCCTTAGAAGCCAATGGCCAAATCCCAATCCATCTGAAGCTGGTAGAAATTTTGACATTTATTTCAATGGTAAAATCATAACCATAATTTGGTCAAAGTGTACAGTAAAGAGGAAGATGATTTGCTTAGGGCTTTGTCCCTGTCATCAACCACATGCTGGCTGATGTAAGAATGAAATTTGGACCTGTACACAGAGGCTGGATGCCCTTGTTCAGCTAGGCTAAGCAGCTTTCTGAGACATGGTCAATGGCTTTACCTGAGGTGATCTTGTGGTTTTGGTCTCCTGAGCAGATCTGTGCTTTGGCAGAGCTTTTAAGTATGTACAGACTAAAACACCTCCAGCAATGCAGACCTAATTTTAAGCATTATGGTAAATACTGTAGTACATATTTTACAATTGTGTAATATTTCTGTTAGGAATGTAGTTGTTTCTAAGTCTATAGTACGTATTTGCCTGTCAGATTTCTGACAGAAGAAGACAGTGAAGATACAACATGTGCTCTAGCTGCTTGGTTCTGGTCCAGGAGTGAGAAGCAGTAACACCGCCTTTTCAGCTCCCCTTGCGCAGGGATCCTGATCGGCATGGACCTGGTCCTCTGCCACCCCTGCCCCGCCTCTCAGCTAGTCGCCTGTGATGGAGGTTTGGGTAGGAAATGCGGTGAGGGTGGACTGACTATTTTCTGGGTTTACAACCCACCAGCCAGCCCAGCAGGGCCACAGTCAATCCCTACAAACTGCAGCAATTCTCATAACCCAACGGAGCGAGCCCTGACCTCAAGCCCTGAACCGCTGGTGCTCCCTTGACTGCTATCGAGTACATGCCCAGATGCTTACAGCCCTCAGCCTTTTCAACAAAGTCAGCAAGAGGCCCAGAGCAGGTAAATTACTGTTAGCCATAGAAACATTCCTATATAGGAGAGGGTGCGAGTTATGCAAATATCTACTCTATAAATCTGTTATGTGACTTGGGAGAAAAACAAAAAGCCACTTAAAAATTTGCCCCAAATTTGGCTAGAGTATAGTTTTGTTAGTTCAAAGAAATGGAACTAACTTTATTGTTATTTGTGTTTGGATCAAAGAAAATTATGAAAATAAACATTAGACAGAATGATAATCAACACTGGAAAAGAAATGTTTACAAAAGATTTTCTTCTGTGTTCTCTTACCAGCATTAATAATATTTTCTTTTTCTAAAGTTTTCTTGCTTCCTTCAAAGAGATTGATTTCAGTAGAAAGAACAAACATATGCAAATAAACTGAATGATGTTATACCCCCTGCCCCTATCCCCCCAAACTGCATCAGATAATTCCATATTGTTAGTCTGCATTACATTTTTATCAGTTTTTTGTCTTAATCAGATATGAAGCTCTTGCAGTACATCTCTAGAACTGGGCTGTGACCCTGATGTGACTCTACAGCACAGAAGCAGCCTTAACCCTGCTGTAATCTAATAGTTCAAATTTAACGGATTTGGTTTTTTCAGTGGAAATAATGGCTTCCTGTCACAAAACAGAGCCACAGATTACATATCTGATAAATGGCTTTGGCATGATTTTTTCATGTAACACACAATTAATAGTGCTTTCCATAAAATTCATGATTTAAGGATTTGGTAAAAGCATTAATAAGTTCATTACTATACATTTTCTTAATTTTTTCCCCTACATTTCTGCTAGTGCCATAAAAACAAATAATACTTTGCTTAGAAAGAGCTCACCTATGCTTTCCAGTGTTAATTTAGCCTCAAAACACTATACTGAAATTATTACCACTGAGTGCTGATTTTTTTCACAAGGCATATAATTATAATTGATAACCCAAAATGTAAATAGGGTAATTTTGATTTTATAAACTGCCACCCTTACAGATAGTGAAAATTTCCACATTATAGCTATAATTGTTTTTTGTCATGCCATAATCCCCTAAACATTATCAACTAATTAATAGCTGAACAATACATAAGGAGAGATACAGGTCTTCTATGGATAGTATTGCATATTTTGAAGGAGTTTATTATCTTTAGTTTGGTTTTGAAATCACAGCTCTGAATTGCTCATGCTGCCTTCACTGCTTCTCTTCAGCCCACCCATCCACCAGCCTTACACTGCTTCATGTTTCTAACTCCTAGCATTTACAATGAGGTAATCAGCACCTTGTAGTTCATTGGCGTGAATGCTGGTCAGATGGCCTGTATTTTATTAACAGAAATAGGGTCACAAGTCAAATACATGCTCGGGGTCAGCGAGCAAATACAAAAGAAGATCAGAGGAACAAAAAAATGTGACTGGAGGGGTAAAATCCTACTGGGGGTTAATCGAGCAGAAATGCATCAAAGAATGTAAACTACCCTTTCTTTTGTTATTCATCGTACAGGACATAGTTCCTATGTCCTGCTGATTCCACTTAGATAGAGCATCATCTCCAGAATGCTATCTTTTAGTGATCTCTTGGTGCAGAACCTTACTGAAGGACTTCCAATAAAACTGCTACTTCCTGCTATTACTACTAAAACAATAACAACGATAATAAGAATTAAAAACCCCTAGTACAAATGTATAAATTACAAAGACTTGCTCGACCTAATATTGTACTATGCAGACTGCCTATAAAAAATCAGAGAAAAATAGCAATCAGTGTCACTTTTCTGGGATTCTCTTCTGCCTTCAAGGTGAAAAGACTGGACCAAGAATTAACTTCACAATTGTACTGATTTAGCTCCAGCTTGCAAAGCAAATGAATTAATAAAAATATTTCTGAAGAGATGGTATTGTACTGATATAGTTTTAGTTTTTCTAAGAAAGTCTGTCCTTTCAAAAGACAACAACAAAAAAAGGAGCTCACATCCCTGATCTGTGCAGTAAGTGCTGGACTTGGTAGGGCCCAAATGGCAGCAGTCAAGAAAAATCATAGGGTACTTACCAAGCAGCAGCTGATTTTCTCTTCTGATACATATTCATCGCTCTTTCTATGACAAGAAGCAGAATATTCTGCCTTATTTGAACTATGCACATTTGTCTAATTCTTTAAAATCCCAGCAGTTGAAAGACTCCCTTTTCATCAATTTCCATTTATTATGCTTGTAGCTACATATTGTAATGTGAATTCTTCTATCTATGTATACTGCACATCTATAGATTTTATGTTTTCACACATCACATGAAAAGCATATTTCAAAACTATTGCATTATCTTGTGCCAGAATAATATTGCCATGGGAATGCAGACACATTATCAAAAGTACAGTATGAAGCAAGGAAGTGAGAGTCAGGAAGGAAGGAATCCTTAGTTCTATGACTACGCGCCACTGACTTACTGGGCAATGTTCAGAAGGTCTCCGAATCTTATTTTGGCATACTTTATACATAAAATAAGCAGTATGTCCTTCTGCAAGGCTGAAATAAATGTTAACTTGTCCAGCCATGCTCTTTGAGAGCAAAACTGGGGTTTCTGTCCTTAACAAGATGAGCCAAACCATGTTCAGAGACTGTGAATCTTTATGTTCCAAAGAAAGAGACTATATAGATGAAAATTCCGTGGCCAGATACAAACTGTGGTAGACTACTGAAGGATTAATGTGAAACAAAATACTGTAAATGTAAGTGTTCCTTGAACTGAAATCGAAGGCTTCCTTAATTACCTATCCAACTGTCTACATGATTTCCCATAAAATTTGTTTTCACGCATTACATACATCCTTCAGGAATACATGTATTTGATCCTGCATCTTTTAGAAAAGTATATATCTAACATATATACTGTCCCTTGAGTTTAAAACTAAGTATGCACTTAAGGGTCTTGCTGGATTGGCCTGCACAGCCTTTTGCAGGATTGAACCTTCACAGGACCATGTCCAGGATTTTCCTCCTTTTTGAAGAAAGTGTTCTGTGACAGTGTGTACACACTGTGTCTGACCTAAGATCAGCAGCCAAGTTGTGGCCACTCACAGGATTTTCTTTACAGAACTGATCTTAAAAATGGAAATGTTTTTCTCCTCCAGCTATACTGGCAGACCGTATTTACCCAGAGATCCAGAAGTGCAAGACCTTGTAGCTTTTACACAACTTGCTTGTAAGTTAGTTGGTTGGAAATCACACATTTCAGAAACATTTTCTGAAGGATAGGACCATATTTTCTGCCCTTAAAAGTGTTTAATGTTGCATGTTCATGACATATTTTAGTATTACTTAATTTAAAGGGTTTTTAGAAAATCCACAGAGTGGCTTTAGACATGCTTATAAAATAATAATAGGTATTTAATACACGAAAATCCTATACAAAAAAGAAAAACTCTTTTAACTATGTTGTCATGCAATTAATGTATTTTTAAAAAGCCATGAGCTAGAAGTGTCTTTCCAAGGTTTACGTTTCAGCCATTTGAGTCCTTTCTATGGAATAGAGTCCACTGAAGTCTTTCTGCTAACTTAGTGTAGAAGCATTACTTAGAAGAGTTAACTTTTTAATAATGTGGTCAGAATATTTTGAGACATATCACTTCATGAAATATAATTAATTACTTTTGCATCTCCATTAGGTGGAGGAGACATACTATATACACTTTGGACAGCAATGCTGAGATGTATTGAGGTTTGCATAATGCCAACATGCTGTATTACTACTTACAGGCTTGTGAAAAAGAATTTTACTACGGTCACGACATATACATTGAGCTCATCTAGTAAATTGATCACAAATAAAAAGAAAGGAATATTTTTGATCTGCAAAGATGGGCAAAAAGTAAACCTGCTCATCTTAACTCTGCGTTAGGGAAAAAAAAAATGAACTTAGATCTATCATATTGCAGAGCTGCTTGCATTTCAATGGCAATCTATCAATTCTTTAATAGTCAAAGCTCCCAAGTAGTAAAAGCTTCTTAGACTTCCTAATCTAATAGCCATTATTTTAAATTTTTCTTTTGTATGACTTATTGTTCAGAAGCAAGAAAGGAACATAATTTCTTAGGAATTCTCTCTTTTATAAGAACTGATGAAACTGAGTCCAATACTACGAATTTTGTTCTTCCTCATGCTGGTGTAAAAACAGTGCAGAATCCCACCTTAATGTATCTTACCTTTTCTTACCTAATCTATATAGATAGCACTGTGTATCAGCAGCAGGACTGTCTTAAGGTCAGGATATAGCAGCACCACGCCTTAAGGGAACACTTTCTCCTTTGGGGATCCGAGCACTGCACATGCTTCTGCCGTCAGTACCATCTCCCTGCCCACTGCTGACAGTGCTGGGCTGGAGGCATGGCTCTGCCTGCGGTGCCCCCTCCAGCCTCAGCTCATGTCTCTTCCACCCTGTGGGGAGCAATTAAGAAGCTTTCGCCCTGCTCCAGCCACCACGATGGCTGCAATTTGTCTTTATAGGGGATATAAAAGGTCTCTCTGCTTCCTCCTCCAGCACCAGATGGGTGGAAGAATTTATCCCGGGGTGACAGACCCAGCTCCACGGTGAGTCCCAATTTTTCTGGGTAAGGTGTGCCCTGTATTCCTAAGACAACGGAGACACGAGGATGTTTAGCACCCTGTGGGCCTATCGTAGAAGTGAATCTGCAACAAGCTTAAGACTGACTTGTTTTGAAAAGTTTACCTTGGCAAGTCCAAAGCACAAGGAAGAACATTTAAGGCTGCAGATCTAAACTTGCGTGTTGTTATTGCGAAACATTAAACCTAAGGTCAGAATTCAGAATTCCCGCAGTCAACCGCTCCGACTCAAAAATACATCAATGTATTTGCTAAATGGAAACCATACTCACATCACATCTTATCATAATGTCACAAAATGCATAAAATTACAAATCAGTTTTAAGGCAAAATACATGACAGCAAAATATAAGTACACAAAAACTACATTAAATATCAGTCTTCATTTGTCCCTACCACTTCAACTTACCTCTCAGTTCAAAACTACTCACTGCAGTGCACAGCTTGAGATAGTCTAAGATCCATTTTAGAGTGGACTGAAATATAAATGACAGTTCGCACTACACATGAACATAGACAACTGTATAAAATATTTAAATAAAGACAGAAAAGAACAGAGGAAACCAACCGAGCCTTTGGCAGACCCAGCCTTTGGGAATTTAGCAGCTTGAGATTCATTGCAAATTTCATCTTTAATGTTATTTTTAGTTCAATATTTTGTAGCACTCAGAAGTAAATCTTTGTGTGCTGTCTCTCCTCCCGCTTGTGCTTCTTCCTTTTCCGATCTTTTTTTTTAAATGAAACCTAATATATTTTCAGTACAATTGATTTGTGACATGTTTTGTGATATTGTTCAAGTTATCCCGTTTCTTCATACAGTTCAGTGAAAATCATTACACTGTCATTTCTTTTAAAGTGCTGAATAGTGATTGTCATAACTGAATATAAACAAGACCTCCCAGTAGTCTTTGTTCCACCACACCTTGTGTCGCATTAAATCCTCTTACATTCATTTGGATTCTTGGGTTAGGGTCAAACTCTTTTTTTAACCTTTCACCACTGCTCCAAATAGTGCTACACACCCTGCATTTTCAGAGCAGTTGTAATTTTATCCTGGAATCTGTTCTTTGTCTCTCTGTAAAGCAATCTGACTGGAATGATACAAAATAACACAGAACTGGAAGATGCTGCAAAGAGGACATGTGGATAACTACCACCTGCAGGAAAACAGAAACGCTGGTTCTGCCTCACATCGTCTCTCTTACCCCCTCCTGCCCCGCGCAGCTTGAAGTACGGTAGATGGGAGAGAAGAACAGATCCTCCCACACCACTTTCTGCACACAGGACTGGTCCACCAGCTCCCTCAGGGCCACCTGTCCTGTTGCTGTGCCGTACAAACTGACAAATTTATCCTTCTCTACCTGGGCAGAGACCAAAGAAGCCGAGAAACGAAAGGTGCAGGCGTGTGAGTGGATTGCCGCAGGTCAAAGCAGGGTGCACGGTAGCAGCATGTCAGCTGCCCCATGGCAAGCGTCCGGGTACATGCTTTCGCTCAGCAGCAAATGCAAGATAGCTTAGATGCAAGTGGAAAAGAAACAATAATCTTTACATCGGATACTGGCGAGTTGGCATGTGAATGTGGTGATTACCAAAGTTTCTGAGAAACTGTAAATTCACACCCTAGTCTACCCCACTGTACATTGCTGTCTGTCCATGCTCACGTCTTGTTCAGAGTCAAGCCCTACTTTTTCTAGTTGACTTCCCAGGCCTTTCCCCTTCCTCCTGTCGCAGAGAGCTCGATAAATACACTCTCCCTTTACCATACTTATGATTTAACAGTTGTGCCACAGATCATGGCATTACAAATAGACTATTTCACGTCCCATGGAACTGGCAATAGCACTGTGATGGGACATGAGAAGGGAACCATATACCAGATATAAAATAAGACTAAGGCTACTTATCTGTGCAGTATGAACACTATAAAACTACTTTTGATTTAATTAATTCTAATTTCATCAGGCTTCAGTCAGAGTTGGGAATTTTTCCTTTTTTCATGGAAGGATTCACAAGAGGAGGAGAAGGAGGAGCTTGCCTGATCATAAGACTTTAAAATTGCAAGAGAGCTTTTTTATTTCAAAAGCCTTGTTTCTAACATGTAAAGCTATTATTCAACAGTTCCCACAAATGCAAGGACTAGGAGCCCCAATTAAAGGCATCAGTCTTAAAACAAACAAAAGAAGTATGTTATCCTCACAGTGCATAATGAAATTATGGAACTCATGGCCACAGGATGGTGTGGAGGTTGAAAGTGTAAATGGACCATAAAAAGGATTACATGAAATCATGCAAATGAAGTCCATTACTAGCTACTAAACAAGATGATCAAGATCCAGCCTCCAAATCAAAATTACTAAGATACTGATCCTCAGAGGGCAGAAGCACACAGGGGAAGAAGGATTGCTCGATAGGAACGATATACCAGAGTTCATACACTTTTTCCCTAGGCATTTGCTCCTTCTCCCTCTAAAAGAGAAGACACTGGTCTACATGGACATCTTGTCTGACTCAGGATGGCAGCTACCTCATGTGTTCTAAAGTTTCCAAAAATCCTAACTCATTTTGACACTATGTTGTTTTAAAAGATCCATTTTAAATTCAAGATAATTGGAAAAAAGCCCGTAGAGAGTCAAACAGTGGACAAAAAGAAACAAAGGTACCCAGAAAAGATGGAGACTCACAGTGCAAAACATTTTCCTTGAAAGTCATGTTTTGCCATACAGTTGTGCTTCAGGATCTCATTTTGCACCAGAAAAAAAATTATTTCCATCCCATGGTTGCAAAAAAGGAAGTTAACAATACAGAAACCTATGCAGTGTCTACCTTCCCAAGTCTGCGAAGAGACTGAAGCACACCTGACAGCTGAGAATGGTCTTTTAAATCTAAACTAATCTCTGTGGCCCCTGCAGTGCTGAAACCACTGCTTGCCATCTCTTTCACTGCATTGAATTGTTTGGCCTCTCCCTTTCTGTGTGAGTCAGGTTTTGAAAACTGAGCCTCCTCTAGCCTGTAGGATTCATAAACGCCTGACCCATTAACCCAGTTTCACTATTTGTCTAATGGTAACCACAAGTAATGACCTGACTCAAGTCATGTCAATATTCTGCCAAAAACTACCATTTTGCCCTCTTAGCCACCTCCTCCCACCCACCCATAGGTTATGGAACTGTGGGATGGTTGCCAGAGAAAT
This sequence comes from Falco rusticolus, assembly GCF_015220075.1. NCBI lineage: Eukaryota > Metazoa > Chordata > Aves > Falconiformes > Falconidae > Falco > Falco rusticolus. The sequence goes on along the minus strand of NC_051201.1, from coordinate 12,803,796 downwards.
GCAATAAAAAGTAGGAAATGACATATACAAATAAAATTCACTTACCTAAAAGCCCCGTACGTCAGATCTCTTTGTGCTGCCTCCTCCCCCACCATCCACTCCTTTACTTCCAGCACTTGTTTCTCCTCTCCCTTAATTTCCTCTTCCTTTGCTGCCCTTTTACTTCACATGTTCTACTTTCTGTTCTTTTTCTTTTTTTTTTTTTTTTTTTTACCTCTTTTTATGCCCTAGGTTTTTTTTTTCTTTGGCTGAAAATGAATAAATGAATGCTTTCATAATTTTTTCTTGCTTTAGAGCCAGTAAAGCATTATGGTGTCACTTTACCATTTTTTGCTTCCTCATCCCAGTTTTTCTGCCACTACTTTTGTTGTTTTCTACCTTTTTTCTGGCCTTCCTCCATAGCAATCACTCCCTCCTTGCAAGTAGTCCCTCCTCCGTGACTTCATACGCTCCTTCTCTCTGCAGGGCTCCTGTTATCTCCCAGCGCAGTCTGAAATGATCCACATTTCCAGGTGGATTTGTCAGGCTTCTGAAGTTTTGATGGGGTGTAAATGTCATCCTAAACATGTAAGGCAATACTGAGCACTTCTGGTGGAAAGTTTCTGGATGCACAGACATGGCTTCAGGGAGAATCAGGGACATGAAATGGAGTGGAGCGGAGTTCTATTCCAGTTGCCAGGGGGAACTATCCCCTCTTGCTTAACTCTAACCCACTTACTTTGCTCCTATTCCTTTGGCCTTCCAAATGTTCTAAGTCATTGCTCAGTCATCCTGAGCGTGCTTAAAAGATCCATCCCTAAAATCTGGAATCTTTATCCTCATGGATGTCCCTCCTGCCAAGAGTATACAGTATTAGGAATAGCAGTTTCTGGTTTAGCTTATAGTTGCTCACATTTTCCTGATACTTAAAACCACTGTGAAGAAATGTCAGTTGATCCAAGTAGCTAAGTGTGCTGCTCTAATTGCTGCATGACGTGATTGGACTGCACTTGCTGCAGGAGAGCCATAAGGCTGTGCAGGCTGCATGCGAGGCTGGCTCAGGCTAAGCTGCAGTTCCTTGCAGCTTTGCAGGGTCGTGTTTAAACATACAGTCACTATACACACATGTTCTTCAAGGTCTAAATATGCTATAAACCATTCAATGCATTTTAATTCATCCCTTTACTTCTTCATTTCTGTTAGGTGCAAGTACATTCAAGATTTAAAGGGGGAAAACAGTATTTGTTTGTGAGATAAGATGGTGAAAAAATTGAAGCAGCACTAGCTTTAGTATATATTTTCTATGCTAAGAATTGAGAGAATGAAGGATTAGGTCTAAAGTAACAGCCAGAGAATGGGAAAGAGCTTGACTAGCTGAGAGTTTTGTGCTGTAAATGTTATTTTAGAAATAATGTTTCTGTATTTCTGTTCTTTACCTTTTTAACAGCACAATTATCCATGACAATATCATTTGAACAGGATTTTTACAAAAAGTGCATGAGCCACCTTAATGAAATACCATCCACAGTTCAAACAATAAAAAAGATTCCCATTTTGGGGTCTTGTCTCCATTTATATTAATTATCAGTTTTTATATGGAAGAATTGTACAATATGGGTTTTTCCTGCTTGTTCATAATAGGTCATTCATTAAAGAAAATACTGGGAAATCATTTTCTGTGTCAGTGGATACAGGATGCCATCTGGGAGCTGAAAAAATGAACAGAAATCAGACCAAAAAAAAAAAAAAAGATGAAAAACATGAAATTAGTTGCACTTACGGAAACCAGACAAATACTTTAAAAATCCCAGGCCCATCAGATAGGCTATAATAATTGGCACATTGTCCATTTATATGAGTGATGCACTTACTCACAGGAGTGGTCGGTGGCTTCCTCCATCAGGCCCTCAGTGATTCACTTTCACCATCTCCCCTGGGTCTTCTTCCTGCTCTCCTGTTTCTCCAGAGCTGTCCACACCCCCTCCGGCCCGGCTCACGAGTGCTGCATGGATGCTCTTTGCCATTTCCTCCTGCAGCTTTTCCCAGCTGTCTGCTTACTGGCAGTTCTCCATTCCTTTCCTTTCTGTTTTCAGTTTTCTGCTTCCTTTAATCTGAGGTGCTTTCTAACCAGCATTATAATACAAGTCTGTTGTGATATATTAGTCGGTCTTCTCCTTGGGTCCAAAACAAATGGGTAGCTCAGAAAACCTTTCTTGAAATGTGAGGTTGTCTACTCTGACTCCAGTTCTAGGGTAATCTAAATTTCGGTGTTCACCTTTCTGGGGTAAGGTGGATGGGTTAAGTTAGAAGGGGAATGCCTACACCAGCAGATAAGGAAATCATGACAATATAGTGATAAATATATTAAGATGAATATGGCCATATGCCAATTTTTTAGCCTCATAAATAAGACTCTTGTTTACCAAATGTTCAATTTTGGTTATGTCACTATAAAAATCAAGCAGCTGGTAATTCAGGCTTGATTAGCAGGTCTCCAGTTTTGATTAGTAAATTACTGTAGTAATCAAGGTTAATTCTCATTTCAGAGCTAAGCCACCGATTTTATTTCTTCCAGAGAACTGGATTTATGACTCTGGAGAAGGAATATTTTAATAACTATTACAAAAATATCCAGAAATAGAAATCAAAAGCAGATCCAAACGTTTTTTGACATATGGGAAACCAGAGCAACAACACTGTTCAAACGTGAAATGGTTAATGTCCTAGAAATAAAATTCCAAGCTGCAATTTTGCAGAAGATTTCCACATAATATATGCAGAGATTGCATTGCTAATTCCTTTTACCTAATGTTTCTGCTTCTATCTTTAAAAATTGTTTTCTTCGGATCTTCATCTTTCATTTTAAAAGAAAAAGAAGTATACAGAGAGGCTTAAAAAGAAGCTCAAGAGACCATTATTAGTATAAAGATAAACAGTAGAATGGATTCTAACTGAGCCAGAAAACATCACTGTAGAATTTACATAAAATTTAGTTTTCAACCAAATATATTGCACATGCAGTTCTAGCTCATCTCATAATGAATATTCAAGCTTTTGAATGACCCACATGTCCCATCAGTGAGCAAGAGTCCCCAAAAGCCATCATTGTCATAGAAGAGGCTCAGTATTAAAAAACACTGAGAATTCATTAGGGATCTTTTTTTTCCATGAAACTTTTGCTAAATCTTTAGCTTGCAAATCCTGCGATTATTTGAGCCATTCAAGTCTGTCAGGGATTTGAGGCTGGATAACAAACTCTTATATGGTTTTTAATTAGGATAATATTATTATTTTCTAGTCACAGTTCTGGGTCAGATTCTGTGTATTTCTCTCACATCACTTTTGTTTAATTGGAGACTAAATTATCTAAAATAAATATGAAGTTTTGCTTTATCTACTCAGTACTGCACGCTTTTTCTCAGAAAGGAAAGAATAGTCAATTTTGAGATACACCATAGTATTCCACTCAAAATATTTAGAGAAATTTCTCCCCAATAACACAGAAATAGCTGACTGAAGAAGACCCCACATATATGGCTATAGAGGCACATTAATGAGAATACGGTAAGCACTGAATGCAGCATAGAGCTATACAATTCCTGTGTCCTTTGAGGAGAAAAAAATCCAAACCAAACCCCCTTTTCTAGATAAACATGCTATGTTCTTTTGTAAATGGATATGAAAGAACCTGGAATTTACTTCTGTTTCCATATACATGTTTTATTCCACTGGAACAATTTTGCTGCACAGCTATAAGCACTTTCATTATGCCAATGGAAACATAGTGGGTTTTGAATCAGACCAGGATCAACTGTGCTTCTAATTCAGCATCTTGTTCCTGATGGTGGCAAACAAAATGCTTCAGAAGGTTTCTTACTAGTCCTAGCAAGTCAATAGCTGTCTTATGGTCTGAAGCAAGGAGATTCTTATCCTTCCTGCCTTGTTCCCTGTATAAGGAAGTCCTAGATATTTAACATTAGGTCTTATCTGCATGGTTCATTTACAGACCAGCATCTAATGACCTAAACATTGGCAGAAAGTGGAAAGCAACCTGATCTATGAACATTTATTTAAGATTAACCCTTAGCTAAAATAATAATCAATTTGAGCAGAAAGTAAGCATATAAAGACTGTATTTACTGAGTATATTAAGGTCTTGTCTTACTTTCACACATCAGGTTAAAAAGCCCCACAATCTGCAAAAGAAGAGGAAAAAATACACTTCCAGGCCAAAAGCCTGTAAAACAAACATAACTCTGGAAAAAGTGTGCGTGCTTTTTGTAGTCTGTCTTATACGTGCAAGACAAGATTCACCTGGGGAAGGAAGGGGTGCGGTGTGGGGGGAAGCAATTACAACCAAGCCATTGCATTAATAGGGGACTTCCACAGATTTTTGGCTCATCTCCAGTAGTACAACAGCTCCTTGAATCTGGCAGATTTTACTCATTGCTTTTGCGCATGTTTTTATTTTTGGCTTTGGCTTTCCTCTCCTTTGCAGCTCTTCCAAGTTATATGGGAGGAAGCACACAGCTGTCATTCCTCAAGAACAGCACAGGAGACAGTGGCCTCCATAACCACCTCTCCCACCAACAGTTGTGATGCAGGCATGTACAAATAGCTTGAGATTCTTCCCAAGCTGCATTCTTGGCCAAACTGATTGTTTCCCCAGGACTTTGGCGAATTATAACTAGCAGCTTCGGGCTATGGTTGCAATATGGATAAAGCTATACTTGAAGTTATTAACAATATTCAGAATACAATTCAAAGCTACAGCCCCCAAAATACTGCTTTGTGTTGCTCTAGTGGGAGATAAAAGCTCTGAATGGGAAGTAACAGCTACCTTTAGACCTCTTGGGCAAAGACAGGGAGGCATACAACTCACTTTGCTTGTTATTCACCACCCTTTTGACAACCTCCAAGCAAACAACATGAAGAAAATACAACCACGGAGTCACTACAATCTTGTTATCCCTGGAAGAACAATAGTTTTCTTAAAAGCAGCCTGGTCTCATGTAAATGAGAGAAGTCATAAGGTTTCTGGAAAGGTATTTATTCTATCTTCAGGTAGGATTGCATCACTGAATGTGATAGTCTCTATTTAAGGTGATTAATAACACGTTATGTTGCTTGTTTTGAATAAAGACCATAGGCCAACTCCTGCCCTGGCTCAACTCCCATTGAAGTCAATTGTTTAGCCTGAAAAATGGATTACAGGATGTGGCTGTAATTTATGCATACAAAAATGCAGAGGATTTTACTTTAGAAACAGTAATTCTTATTTATGTGCACTGCAGTAGTGCCTAGAACCCAAGATTCTTCGTGCAGGACAGTATCCAAACGCAAACAGAATACAAGCATGGTCCCTACCCCAAAGTGTCTTTAATCTAAGCAAAAGACAAGAGACAGCAAACAGATGGGGAGAGGGGCAGAAACGACAAGGTAACTGGGAGATAATTATGATCACTATGCAGTCACAGCACATCAGCTGCTTAACCACTATAATTTTTTTTAAGGTGTCACGGCAGAGGAGAGTTTTAAGGGAGGATGTGAATAAGGGCAAGTGTAGTAGCTTGGCAGATTTTTATAGGCACGGACCCTCACAGGAGAAAACAAAATGCGTGCAGTTCAAAATTTGAGACATTGGTGATGAAATCTGTTGCGAATAGTGGATACATATTGATCTGTCAGTACCTCATGGCTGTGATAGGGACAAAGAGTCCGGGGAGAGCCTATGTGGGCCTTAAAACATCCGTAGGGCATTTTTAGCTGCAGGGGAAGAGAAGGGTGCATGGTGGAAGAGGGAGATGATACAATATTAGATTTTTAAATGCACCCCTGCAGCACTGTCAGAGTGAATGGGCAAGGTATCTGTCTGCCAGGGCCGAAGTAACAGACTCGGCGCTAGGGTTCAAATGAATGTTTGAGTTGTGCTGGTCAAAAGGTCAGACTGTAGAGGTGAAGTACAAGAGTCAGCAGGTTTGTCCTAGCCGGCACAAATCTGGAGAGGAAGATGTAGAAAGATGTAATGTCTAGAAAGAACTGGACCTAGAACCTGAGATGATGGTGCTAATACAGTGGTCACACCTTTAGTTTTTGTTTTGCAAGGTGCTGCTGGCATGAAAAAAGAGTTTCTGTACTTGAAAAGAGAAACATTTCTGAATTTGCTTATAGCTGACAAAGCAGAAACCTCTTTTGGTGCATGAGCAAAGTATATGGAAAAGTGAGAAAAACAGATAACAAAAAGAACAAAACTTACTCTTTAAAGGTTTTAAGGGCTTTTTTTTTTTTCCTCCCCCCTCCCTTTGTATTAGTACTCTTCCTAGCTCATATTTCAATAAATAAACCAATGAAAATAAACATTTTTGTTTGCCATACAAGTATGACCCATTTTTTCCTGCCATTGTGGGAAATGAGTAAGAGAAACTTGGGTATAGAGCTGCTTGCACATACTTGTAGAAGTAACTTTTTGAGAGCCTGAACATTTGCAAGTCCAATCTCAGCGTGCACAAAAATAGAAAGGACAGTATGCATGCTACTGCAAAGCAATTTATATATTATAAATATGTTTAGGTGGTATCTAAATAACTGCCAGAGCTCTGAACTTGATTACAAATGATCATAAAGTAAAGAATACTTTGAAGTGCCCCAAATTGTAGATCAAAATGCTTGTATACTCATCACACTGACTAAGATCCAGCCAAGATTTTGTTGGTTAATAAAGACTGTAAATTAAATAGAAAACAGGCCCAGTAAAGAGAGGTCATGGCTGCTTTTTTAAATTCTTATAGTCCTTTAGGGCAGGATGTCTGCGCTGCTTTAATTGTTCAGAGTTTCACTTTCTGCCATGGGAGCTGCAAATGTGCAAGCCCGTCTCATAACGCTGCAATATAAACCTCCATTTAAACTTGATGGGTCCCTTCTCATTGGAGTTTTATTTTCCAGGCACTTTTGTGATGTGCTCTTTTATGAGCAGTGTGAATAAATACGATAGCAATATTACCTATGCAAATGGGCAGAACCAAAATGACTAGGGTTAAGAGGAAAACAATAAAGTTCTGCTTCAAAAAAAATCCCAAACATCCAAAATATTAGCTACTTGTTTCTTATTTTAATAATTAATTTCTTCTAATCTTCAGGCCAGTCAGCATTTACTAACGACCCATGACCTGACTGGCAAAATGTGAAAGTCTTATTTCAGTCTCTTTCAGTCTTATTACTATTTTGATTCTTCTCCAGTTTGTGGATCAGTGACCACACCATGACTGCTCTTAATGAACAGTCCTAACTTTTGGGAGGATTGGATGCTTTCCCGACCTACCTTCTCCCAGTCTACGTGGAGATGCGTGACAGACAACCTGTGAACAACCTGTCTAGTGCTTGCCAACAAATATGCTGTTGTATTAGTGCCCTATTGATTTATCATACCATCAGTCGTAGGGATGTTATGAGCAGTGCTCTCCGTTCTCTAATGAGCAGCCTTTAGTTGTTTGAGGACTGTTTCCAGTGAATCAAGTTTATAGAAAGCCTAGAATACCACTCAAAACAAACACCTTTGGCAATCATCGCCTTAAAACACAGGACAAATTCCCACTTTTAGTCCTGCTGGAAAGCTGTGACCTACCCAGAATTGAAATGGTTTCTATATTTAAGTAAGAAAATGATTGTTACTCACCACAGAGCAGGACATTGGATGGTCTCTGATTCTGTCACTTTGTTTGCCTGAAAAGGAGCCAAGAATTAATATTTACAAAGCAGATTATGAATTTTGTATATCTCAGTGAAAAAAGGTGATTGTTAGATTAAAGCGAGCCGTTAGTTTTGCATGATAGTCATGCAAAGGGTGTAAATGGAAGGGCAGAAAATAGAAAATCTTGAATGGATTTTGTGCTAGGTGGCAAAACACCCCATAATCATTTGTACTAAATTAAACTTTCAATTGTGCAAGAATCACTCTATGTTAAAGTGCAGATTTCTCAGGACTAGCCTAGAGGTTAATTAAGCCTTTAATAATTAGAGAGTCATGATATTGTTTGGTAAAAGGCACTCTTTTGGAGAATGATAGTGCAGCAGAAAATAGACAATAACCAATACTTCACATTATAGCACAGGTCCTCCATAAAATTCACGTTGTTCCTAATGGTCTTTTTCGTATTCTTTAAGCTGAGGGCCGGCCAGATTCTGTTTTTAGTTACAGCACTGTAAATCTGGAATAATAATACAAAAGTCCTTTGAGTTGATAAGGATTTTATAATTTTGTAAAAAAAAATAATAAAAGCTGGTCGTAGCTGATGCATTCCTATATTCCCTGTCTTTTGCACTGTGCTGTTTCTTTGTCTCCTTCCTTGTCACTCACTCTTTCTCAGCCTCTGTCCTTGTTGCATTCCGACCTCTCCTACCCATTCCTATAGTAATTTTTTGTGGCTTTGGGTGGTTAACTGGCATTAGGGAGAAAAGCCATACAGGAATATATCCACATACAGTATTATCCAGAGCACCATGCCTCTTTCTCTTGATTACCGCAATGTCATCATGAAACATGCTACATATTTATTGTTTAAACACTATTAAATGGTAGAAAAAAGAACACTGTGTTTTTCTGAGGTTGTTGTCTATTATGAAATCCGACAAACAGAAAAAAGGAGTGGTTACATGAGTACCTTAATTCACTTGCTATTGAGAAGCTGTTACAAACAGCAGCAAGACTTTTAAATCAGGCCTGTGGAACAAAGCATTCTAGTGTCATTTTTACATTAGTGATTGCAGTTGATGTCATTTTCACAAAACAAAATTATAACCAAAATGGATATTTCAGGTCAAAGTGCCACAAAGAGTATATAGATACATTTCCATCAATAAATCTGCCCTCTTCCTGCCCTGACATAAGTGTTCAACCCCTTGTGATTGACGTTTTTACCACTAAATTATACTATGTCTGCTTCTAGAAGAAATGTCTCCATTACAAAATTAGCTAACCATCAACATAACATAAAATAACTTCAACATGGTGTCATTTCACAAGAATATTGATTCTCACAGACTTACTGGATTAAAATCTAGTTTCCCATAAAAGGAGCAGCCATTATGTCTTTGGTAGAGAGAAGAATATATGTTATGGAAAGATGTATATTGAGGTGATTAAAACTTCATTGCTGAGCTCTGAAGCATAGGATTTTGTCCTGTGCCAATATGAAATAAAGAAAATGGGTAAGATATTGGTTTGAAATAAGAATAAGGTTAAAAAACAGCTAGTAGTCTGTCACTTTGTTTTCCTCTGCTGGAAGATACTTTTGACTGTTGGTTGCAGCAGGAAAAGTCATCAGTTCTTCTAGTTTGACTACCAAGTCTGCCAAAATCTTTCCCAGGCCTTGTGCATGTAACTTTTCTGTGCTTCATTTTCCTCACCTTTAGCACTAATAGGATTCCTCATACCTCACAGGGTGTTGTGAGATCCTAATTGACTAATACCTGAAAAGTGAAGTTCTTAGATGAGCAATGTTATTTAAGAGCAAATAATCACGATATGCAGTTGTAGTTTCCTCCTATACCAAAACTGTAGAAAGGAAAACTAATTAGAGAACAGATTTTTTTATCACTGTCTCTACTTCATTTTTATAGAGTTGTCCTATATTTAGCATTGCAATAATAATGGGCTAAACTCATTCTGGGCACAACTTCCGTGATTTTAATGAAATTACATTGGGAATAAATTTGACCCAGTTCTTACAGTGGGGATAAATTTGACCCAGTTCTTTGTGACCACTTGCACATCAGAGAATTTCCTAAAGGAGCAAATACTACCTCTGTGACCACAATTCACTCCTGGTACATGCAATACTTTGTGTTTCAGCCCGATTCCTTCAAATACAGATGAAAAACTGTGCCTTCATTAAACAAGGCCAACATAAACAGTTGTGTACGCTGTACTATTCTGAAGACTCTGACCGGTGCAGGGCTAGTGGTCTGCTCAAAAAGCAGGGGTAAGGTGAACTGCTGCCAGATTTCTCACTTTTTATGAAGTACTTTTCATCTCTGTTCATCTTCAAATATCAAAAACCCCCTTTAAAATCAAACCAGTTTTGCACTCCCTTGTAGAGAAGAACTAGGTAACATGCCAGTTCCAGGAAGACTAGCAGTAATGAGGTGTAAAAGACATGGGGGAAGCATGAGGTTGCTGGGGAGGTTTGCAATTACACTGCCTGTGCGTAGTAGGCTTGTATTCCTTGAAAAAGCAGCTACAATGGAAAAGCACCGTCCCTCAGCTGTAGCCTATGTATGTTTGTGGAGGCAGGGGGACAAGTGGGATTCTGCTCGGCAGCACCCTCCTATTCTGGCTCTGTGTGGCATGCATATTAAAAAAAGAACATTTTCACCTTGGGAGAATCATGGTATATAGCTGCCCGTTAGTGAAGGATAGTCTGTCACCATTCATCCCTGCCCATTAAGGCTTGAAGAAGACAATGTTACTAGTCTCTGCCCATTCAATCCTTTTTTGTTGGCACATTACTATTTTATCATTTTGATCTTCTCCTTACTGAAGATAAAAGACACCATGGGCGGGATTCATGAATGACTACTGTTATTTATCGACCCAGGACTTTTTGAACATTTTTTTCCCTCTGATTCATGAACCACTTTTCCATATTCGAAAAGCAGTTCATAAATCGTTCAGCACCAGCAGAAATTAATAATAATGAGTTCATTTACATAAAAGGGCTCATCCTGCCAGTTGCTGATAGTTTGAAGCCAGAACCTCGTCGGCAAACAGGATTTTTGCTGGCAGTGCAGGAAATAATCTTTTGTTTATAAATTAATTAAAACATACTTTTCCCTCTGCTTTTAGAGCTGCTATAGGGATATTTTGTTGGGCAAAACATTATGCATTTTCTTTTTTTTTTTGACAAACGGCATTGCCTAGAGTGGAAAGAGGGATTTTTGGTAGCGTTGAGTCAGACTTTTAAGAGAGAGGAATGTGTTTTGATTTGTTTTCATTTTTTGAGTAAGGATTTCTTCTAAAGCTGTTGGCAGCTGCATTTCATGAGGGTTTGTTTGAACATATTCTTTCCTGTGTGTGTTCACTCTCTCCCTCCCCAAGTTTTATTCTGAGTTTCAAATTCAAGTGAACTTAAAAATCTCGACAAGAAACTCCCGCATTTCCTCCGGACTCAAACCCACGAGTTTCACATGATTTCTATGCAAAACTCTAATCAGTCCCAGGTTTATTTTTGGAAAGGAGGGATGAACCTGAATGAACATTTCCATAAAGCCAGTCAAAGGGTAGAATCTGTGAATGGATGTTTAATGCCAGCACACACATGTGGTATGTGTGTGTTTCATTATGTTTGAATGCCGGGAACTAGTCTCCCATCCCCAAGACCGGATTTACATAATTTACTCTAATGGAGCTCCATGCTATAAGAGAATGAGGTTTTTGAAGCAGAAGGGTAGGGTTTCACAACACACTGAAGCCTAAAGTAAGTTACAGGCTGTTACTGTGAAGCGAGGTTTGGTTTCCCCAACCAAAGCCTTGTGGTCCTGCTATGCCATGGGACAAATTTGACAGCAGAATAGCACATAGAACCTCAACCCTTACATTTTCCTTTGGATCACCAGCCTGGCAAAAGGACATTGCCACATATCCCTCACCTCAGCACTTTCTTAGGTAGCCTCAGACTCCTCCAGGTGATTCCAGCCAGCCAGGGAGTTTCTGCAGCTCCTATAAAGCATCTTCTTTCTTCATGTGTTCATGGAGGCTACATGTCTACAACAAAAGTTCAATTTCCATTCCAGAGCCCAAGCTGACAAATTATGCACAGCAATAGCCAACATCGCCACATTTTAAGTTGCTTTTTGCATTCAGGACCCACTCCCTCCAGAGAAAGCTAGGTAGCTAAAAAGCCTTACGCATACAGCTTTTCTGTCACACAGTAGAGAACCCAGATTTTTTAAGGAGGTAAATGAAATAGCCATATGAACATTTTACACCAAAAAATGGCCCCTCACACTTAGTTTTTTGAAAAGAGGAAAACACTTGAGTGTCAAGTATCATTGGAAAAAAAGTGGAAATTCTTCATAGTTTGTTTATTTCTTTACGTACAGCACCATTATTGGAAACTGATACAGGATATGATTTGCTGGTTTATTCAGTTTCTTAGTGCTGGAATTTGTCATTTGGAATTCTGTTTTTTATTTGTAGTTAAGTTTTTGTTTGGCAAACAGAGAACAGAGTGTTATCACAAAGAAAGACTAGAAGTTGAAAATGTGTATTATTAGTCTGATCTGCGTAATATGTATGTATATGGCTTCAATAGAAAAGCTACTTTAAAAAACAACAACAAAAGGCCTGAATTGTCTGTTCCTACTTTCGCTCTTAATTGATGACATCTGGGTTTGTTGGGCTTGAATGAAACTTTTATTTTGTGTTTTTGAGAAGGAAGAGTTGGCTGACTAGTTATCTTTATATGGTTTAATTTCCTCTCATGTCCCCTTCTCTTTCATTTTACTGTTTGAAGACTTCTCTGATAAATACAAGGGAGCCAAAAGAGTTCTCCAGAAAGTTCACTGGGCTGTTCTGAGCTGTACCACTTACCTGCAGCATGAACCTGGGCAGCTCACGTCAACTTTATGTCTTCATCTGTAAAACAGAGTTAATGATTCAGCTTAGAAAACTTTGAGATATGTTCACCAAAATCACAATATAAAGCCAATATATTATATTATTATTTGGATCACCTTTACTTTTGCATTCGTAGGACATGATTTTTCAGGAACAGGCTTTTATTGGAAATTTGGTATTCTCATAAACTTCTCAAATTGCAGTTACTAATGTCTGCCTACACACACAAACACACATATTACATGTATGTGTAGGCAGTGTAAGCTTCCATGTAACAAGTGGCATGTCCTTCTCCAGCCTGCATTATATAATTTTGGGTAATTATTAATATCACCAGTTATTGCCAGTTTATACCAGTGTGTGACCAGAACCAGATACCACAGGTTTGTCATGGCTGTATGTGTTACAACATTTAATCCTTGCCCTTTAACAACCTTTTATAGATTTCACTAAAAGACAGGGACATAAAGTGGAAAGTATTTGGGTGTGGAACAGAGAACAGAAACTGGAATCAAGCTTCTCAGCAGAACATAGCTGAGGGAGAGAGGAAAGTTCTGTCTGTGGCAGCAAAATGACATGCTAAGCAGACTGAAAGCAACATTCATAATGCTAGGAGCCCACTTAGTGCATAAATTCAAGACAATGAAAATGTAATGAATAAAGCATTTAGAGAGGTGATTGTGACAAGGACAGGAGTGGAGGAGGGCTGCAGGATCATACAGTCAACCACTTCAAGTGAAACTGTGTTTACCACTGGAGAGGAGACATCAAACTGAGAAATAATTTAGCCTTAGGGTTCCCCAAAATACATTCCTTCCCAAGCAAGCAAACTGTCGAGACTGCAAACAGAATCAGGGTGCTTTAGCCAACTGTGTAAGATCGTGATGCTTTATAACATTTCACTACAGATAAAGGATCTTTAGTAATTTGTAAAGGATCTCAGCTATTGCACACCAGTCTTTTGAAAACATCCTATTGCAAGTGAAACTTAAGTACAAAAACACATCACCCCTGAACAAATACCTGTTGGGAGCTGCAAAGAGCCACTAAGTCCTGATCCCTGTAGGAGCTGCAGATGTTGCTGGAAGCCATTACTAACAAGGAGACAAATCTGGAGCTGGAGCTGCTCAACATCTCTGAGGATTTGGTGTGCAGACCCCAAAGCCCCATCCTAGGAGGCTTCTGTATTATTCCGAATAAGCTTTAGGGCAGGGTAAACCTAATTTAAGATTTCAACCCTCTCAGTTAGTTTTAGTAAGGATATTCAAAGTTATTTTCGTGAGGAAAAGGGGTAGAGAAGTAACTTGCTTAAAAGAAATGTGAAATCTGAGTTCTGCTCCTGCCCTCTCCATACATAGGAACAGTTTTCAGTCATGGGCCTGGTTACAAAGGCAAGTTGGGGAAGAGAGATACAATAAAAGCAGATGATTTTTAACCAGAATTGGTATGGAAATGCAATCAGGACAAATAATTCTATTACTCATTTTCACACTTCTGCAAAAGTCTGCATGTTTTGCATTTATCAAATAAGCCAAAGATTTTAAAACATCAAACTTTTTAAAGTTTCTACCAAACACAGGAGATGCTACCAAGTGGTCTAAGTGGAAAATACTGTAGGCATCTAAAGAAAATGGCAAGTTTTAAGAAGTAATTGCTCTATGATTTTTAGTTTCTTTTCTGTTTTTTCTTTGCTTGATATACCGGAGAACATTAGCCAGGAGATGCCAAATGTCTTACCACTGGTTTACACAGAGAAGTCCCTGTCCTCTTTTTTCACTAGGTCTTGAAGCTGTAGTAGACATAGTATAACCTTCATTCGGTATATGCACTGCTCCAAACCTTGACAGATCATCAACTGGATTTCCCCAAATCCTGAAAACAGGCATTTTAACTGTGCCTGTTAAAAACTGTTTTTTTCTTAACAGAAAAAAACCCAGAAACAAGAAATAGAAATCCCCAGCACACTTGGTTTCTTTATATTCAGATGGTGACTTCTGAATGTTGACGGATTAAGTCTTAAGGTATATTTTTGGGATCACATTTTCAAGATTCCTACATAATCATGAGACATAGAAAGTTTTGGGTTATCTTTAAAAAAATTCTTTTTGCATTTGCAAGAGCTGAGGGTTTAAATAAAGCATCAAATACCTTGAAGTTCATGATAAAATTGTAAGTACTGGCAGCACTGCCTATAATAAGCAAACAAAACTCTGTTCAGAAGGCAGTAGAAGAAGAGGAGGAATAAAGGGCTATACAAGTCAGGAGAAGGTTCTGAAATATTACCAGTTTGGAAAGGCTGCATTAGGTTTGCACTGTTATAAGTGACTATCTCAGCTTTCAGGTGCCGAGGCATGAGTTTTTTGTGGGACTCTGAGACTACACTACTCACTAGCAATTTCAGTCCATTCTGTCTTTCAGATTGTATTTATCTTTCTCTTTTGCAGCTGATTTTTTTCCTCTGTCAGGCTTTTTCAGCAAGTTTCCTTTTAAACAGTTCATTCCCTCCCTTCTTCCCTCTGGTCTGGGTACTGCTGAGCTACCAAGATGTCCCACAACACATCCTTTGAGTCCAGAGCACGGACACTCCCAGGTGGCAGGCAGAGGGGGGCAGCCAGTGTGCTGGTGGGGGGGGACCCTTCAGGCCTGCCCCAGGCGCCTGCTTTTGCTGGGATTCATCTCTCCCCAAGGCATGGAAAGTCCCCTGAAGAGGAAGCATTCCCTCAAAAGCCAGTCAGGTGGTGTGTTTCCCAGTGAGCTGGAAAGCTCCTCTATTTCTCACCCACCTTTTATCTGGGAAAGCAGAGTCCGTCTATCCAGACTCTGCTTCCACCAAGAAAATAAGTCTGCTCTTTAAGAGTAAAGGAAAGGATCAGCGCTCTCTGTATGAGCATGGCTGGTGTCTCACACTAGTGCCACTGTAAATCTGAAGCAGGCCAGGCAGGGGTCAAAAGGTGGCTGGAAAGGTAAGTTGGAAGGACGATCTCGAGCAAGGCTTCCCAAACATTTTTGAACTGACGGATTAATATAAACTTCTAAACTTTCTCATGTATTACCAGACACCAAATTCCTCACTGTGTCAAAAGGACCATTATTTCTAAGGGGCTTCTCTCTATTCAGCCATCTGCACTGTGGGGAGGATCTCACCTCTACTCCTTACTGAGATAGACGTTACTGAACCTGTTCTTAAAATCTCTTTGGAATGAGACAAATGTAAGTGCTTTCTAGGGGCCCTCTTCCAGTGCTTCACCGTATTAACAGAAGGAAGCTCTGCCTGATATCCTTCACAGGATAGCTCATTTTTTCCCCAGCAGGTGTGAAAGAAAGTGGAAGGCAGTTCTGTCCTCCGAGACCTCCTTCCCCCCTTTTGCTCCTCCATTCAGCTCCAAGCCCTCTCTTGCAATAGACAAGGGGTGGTATTCTGGTGTATCTAGAACAGAAAGTTTCTCTCAAGCGTTAGGAAACAACCTGAAATAGCCTGAGAAATAGGAATAGTGACATAAATCAACTGCAATATTTAATTCCACTGTCAGAAGGGATGCACCTGTGGGGGTAACTAATTGTTTTACAAGCTTTTTCAAATACAAAAAGGGTTACATAGTAAACAATGGATGTATTTGTCTTAAATAAATGCAGGTAGTTATTTACATGGTATTTTCAATTGGATATATTTCTATTTTGGATATATGATTATATGATAATTAGCTCTAAGAATTCATATATTTACTTAATATTTACTTAATTTAGATATCTAGAAAAAACATGGAAGTTGCTTTCTAACTTTTAAAGAGCATAGGTATTACAATTTTAAAACACTAGTACAAAGGTAGAAAATGTGGTATGTGTTTTAATAGGATGTTTTTAAAAACTTGAGATATTAATTTCATGTCTCATTTGCTTACAGCCAGGTTACAACTGTGTCACAGAAGTGAGAAATGGAAATGGACACAAATTTTAAGAAGAGATGTGGCTGATGAGGTCACTGGTGACTCAAGATAGCTACTAGAACAAATATAGAGATACTTCCACCTGTGCTCAAAATCCAGTCCTACCTCAGGCAACCACAGTTCTATCACGCAGTTTTATTAGATTACTGAAGACATATGAACACTGATCAGAGGACTGACTATATATACCAAATAATACCACGATCATTGTCATTAGACAAAGGAAGTCAGAATTGCTTGGTTAGCAAGCAAAAGCTTTAATTGTAGGGTTATGAAAATCTTGAACACAATAAATACAGTATAAATTGCAACAAAGCATAGTAAAAACTGTAACTACTTTTATTCATATAATACTAGATTACTCAAGATATGCTGAGGGACTGCTACCTCCTAGTCTTTCTGTTTTCATTTACAGCAAGTTCACTTCAGAAATGTTGAAGAATCTGCATCTATGAGAAAATTGCTCACTTACTGCAACCAGCTATTTTTAAGCTTTTATTTAAAGGAGATAATGAATAAGACTAAATTGATATCAGGCATGAAGTAATTTTAACCAATACATTCAAATTTTATAATACAAAATATTGGAAAATTATATGTAATCTAAAGTAATGAAATGTTAAAATTCCTTGGAACCTAGAAACTCTTCTATTCATTCTGTTCTTCATCTTTCAACCTCACTGTGGGAGGCTGCATCTCCAACATCTTTATATATGATGTTCTCATTTCAAAATGCCACTGAACCTTCAAATGAACACCTGCCTATGATCTCTGAATACAAAAATACTTAAATCAAGGTTTTTATATTTTAGTGCACTCAGCCATAATATGCAGAGAAAGAATTTTGGTATTTAGTCTAGGTCTTATTTCAAGAGAAAGGAAAAGACGACCCTCAAAATGAAAACAGTAGTTCAGTAGAATGAAATACCAGCAGTACCAGATAATTTCTGGATAGGATATTTTAAACATATGTTGAAAAGAAAAGGAAATGGAAAACCCTTTAGAAAGTTAAATCTGGAGTAAAATATAGTATCTTCCCATAAGAATTGCTTATCAATTGCCATTAAAAAATGAAAAAAAAAAAAAAAAAAGTAGGGCAAGCAGCATTTACAGTTTGGCACATATTCCCAGTGTTAGCATGGATAGGACTTGAATGAAGAGGTTTGAAGACCTACTCTATTGGTGGACATTAGGAGAAAGCAAACAAGAGCATCTTGCTATTCTATGACGGACACAGAATAATCATGAACATACTTCTCTTAAATGCTTTAAACCAATCCCTTTTTTTCTCATTGGGCTGTAGAGATTTTATAGTTCTAAACAGGTTCTGAGACCATTTGCTAGAACAGACTACCTTCTATACTGTCCTCTGTTAATCAGCTATACAAACACAATTTAATACGATATAAACTAACCCAACTGTCTAAGTAACTTGATGGAATAATGCAGATCTGCTGCTGAAGTCTCAAGTCATCATCCCTGGAGGTATTTAAAAGACCTGTAGATGCGGCATTCAGGGACACGGTTTATTGGTGGACTCGGCAGTGCTAGGTTAACGGCTGGAGTAGATGATTTTAAAGGTCTTTTCCAACCTAAATGATTCTATGATTCTATAACAGCTTGTACAGGAGTCCTCTGGAGATAAGTGAACACCTGAAGGAAAAAACAAAAAAGCCCCAAAGAGTAAGACTGGTTTTAGTGGAAAGTGTATCATACTTTTGCATGTTGCATGTGAGATACTGCTTTTCTTGGTCTTTGGTTTCACTGCTAGCTCCACTGATTAAAAAAACCAAAACAAAACAAAAAAAAGATGAACGCAAGAACAGTGTAATACTCAGAACACTACCACTATAGACTTTTAAAATATTTAATATTTAAGTCCAGCCTGTAGTATGTGTTATATCATGACAGTTGAACAAGTTAGTATTTGAGGACCACGAGACTAAGGACATGATAAGTCACTATCTTTAATTTGGAATTATTCAAATGCTCTGACTTCAGCACGATGTAATATGAATGTTAATGCATTTGTATTCTGATATTTGAAGAATAGATGCAATAGATAAGGAAAGACAACAGAAAGGGGTGAAACAAGGCTCACATTTAGAGCAGCAAATTTTTTTTGGGTGGTAATCACTTTTTGGCATTTCCAAATTAGTCTGAGAGGAAAACAAAGTTAAGAGAGTTACCAGTTTATACAGTTATCCCTTTTCACCTAAAGAGGATATTGTCATCATGTCATCTAGGTATATACACAGATGTAAAAAATCTTATAAGATTGTTATGTAATGTGAAATACAAAAGAAAAGTACAGCTGTGCAAAGCAAATAAATAAATTTTTCATGGCCATTTGGAGCCACTAAACAATATGGATTATTATGAAAAGAAAATGGTAAGGCATTTTCAAATAATAAAACTAAAAATGTTTGGAAAAGTGTGTAAGCACCTACAAGTTTAGATACAACTCATCTGAATTTTACTTAAACATCCAGACCTGAAGGTAAAAATTATACACAAGTGGTCTTTCTTAAAGACGTTTTAATAATTCCTGGTTTCAGGTACTTAGCTAAATTGCTGCAGAAGATACTATACTTTTTAAAAGGCTTTAGAATTTTTTGCAGTATTTCTGCCACCTGGAAATACATAACTTCACACACAAACAAGTTCTACAGCAACAACTTGACAAAATTTTGCCTCATCTCAACATTTACTATTCAGGTTAAGAGTGATTCTTTGTCTGTTTCAGCAAAAGCTCAATCAATTCAGACCAGTGGTCCATATTCTAAAACTGTACATATTTTAAAGGCATCGTAGTTATTGCTCTTGCTAACCAAATTTTTCCAAAAGACAGTAAAGACTAAGCTAAGTGCATGAAACAGTAAGGAAACCAATTAAATATATAGCTATTGAAAATGTCTATTCCAGCTGTAGAATACACAGCTTCCTTTCTGGAAGTAAAAATCAACATATGGTGGGTTGGAAGGTATAAGTATTGGTTTGTCATTTGTTTGTGATGGTGACTGCCCAGCAATGTATACGGCAATGATGAGGTTAAAAATCTTCCCTGGAGTAATAGAGGAAACCTTTTATTCCCCAAAGGTATTGCCTCAGCTGCTAGGAAAAGAGACAAGTTCCTCCAGGTGAGGGTGTAGGTGGGTTGATTAAGGTAGTCCAGAAATGACAAAGTCTGCTGGGATCAATTAAGATGACCCAGATACAAAACATAAGGATAATGCTTTTGCCACTTTATTGCTCCTGGTTTCCCACTCTCTGCTCTGAGCTAGGGGTTGCAGAATTGAGTCTTGAGGAGCACTGTAAAGCTGATCTGTTGTTATCAGTTTGTGAGTTGGGTACCTTGAGAAATTAATTTCTTTGTAAGCAAAAAAACCTTATTTTTAGAGCTGTACAATAAAAATATAAACATTGATATTTTAATGTAGTTCCCCTTCCACCCTATTATACCCCTTTTTATCTTAATTTTTAGACTCAGATCTGACAATGGGTCAACCATCACAGAATGCAGAGCTAGAATTGTTTTCTCCAGACACTGGCTTCTGGAACAGTTGTTTTTTTGCTTGTTGGTTTGGTCTTTTTAAAGTCTAGAATGTTTCCTAATTTTCATTATTTTTAGGACTATCAAAAATTTAAAAGATATACTCTGTGTTAACAACAGAAAAATTACCATGCTGTGTTTAAAACTTTATATATACATCTCTCAGCTTTTCAACACTGCCAAGGTCAAGGAGGAGACCTACCGTACATGAGAAGGAAACCTCAAGCTTCCAAGTCTAGAACTAAATACCCCAGGAAAGCTATAAAGTGAAAAATAGGGATCACAAAACCCAGGCTTGCTTCAATATAGTATTGAGTGGTTTGGTTTTGTGGGCTTTTTTAACCAGTTTTCCAGTTTGGGCCAGTCATACCCTCCCCTCTGTTTCACCTGATTGAATTCCCATCACGAGCCATTTGCTGTATCATTCACTACGGAGGCAGTGTTTGAATTACCAAAAGCGATCCTTTTCCGGAGCCTGAAAAGGTAGAAAGTCCAGTCTGATCCAAACCTTCTCCACTTCCACATATCACTCAACTCAGTAGACAGCTGTTTGCTTGACCTTTACATTTCCCAGCTTTCAGGATGCCTGGTCCGTGCACCAGGAGGGCTGAGCTGGTGCGAGCAGTACTTGCTGTGGGAACTGACAGCCTCCACCTCAGAGCGGCACCCCAGGTGTTACTGCAGCTTTCTGAATAGAGGGGGGCTACCATTTAAAACACACTGTCTTTTTGTCCGATATCAGACCCCAAAACATCTGAAAAAGGGAAAACAGAGGGGGAGCTCAGTGTCCCACCCAACAGAACTTCTCAGTTTGGAATGTTTCCTTTAGTAGTACCATATTAACATTTCTTCCTTTCAGTCAGTCTCTGCACCTTTTATTTGAATGAAAGATAGTCAGGGATTAAAATTACTATTGCCTGCTTCTTCTATCCTCCATTATATAATCAGGTACAAGTAAAATCCCTGAGGCAGAACAAAGCTTTATTGACTGAAAGCAGACAGAAACCTGTCCTATTATAATTAAGGAGAGTTTTGTATTGGTTTCAAGGGACTGTCAGAAATAGACCTCAGAGAGGGATGCATGAAACTCCATGTCTTTTGCAGATCCTCCAAAGCTATGTGCTCTTCGCAGCACACAAGAAGAGTTCAGAAGAGCAGAAAACCATGAAACATATAAAGCTGCTTTGCCAAGGAGGAGACCTACCATACATGAGAAGGTACAAGCATTACAGAGAAAACAGGGCAAGAGGGAAAATCCCAAGAAAAAAACAACTCCAACCCTTAGTTCTGGTAAAATTTAAAAACAAAACAAAACAAAACAAAACAAAAACCAAAAAAAAACCCAAACAAAAAAACCCCAACAGAGAACAGAAAAAAAAATATCTTTCAATTCTGAAAAAAAAACCCCAACAGAATAAAATTCTCTTATTTTGGAAAAATGAAAGCTGTTCTAACAATGTGCCTACCTAGTTTCGTGGCTGCCTCAAAGCTATGAATTAAGCAAGTTCTGAGCTGAGCACACTTAATACTGAAAGAGGTACAATGTTTGATTCTGTAGACTGTATTCAACCTATGATCTATGGAGGTGTTAAAATATTGTATGTTTGAGGACGATCAACCAAAGAAGAATGGAACAAGACTCATGCCTTTGAGGTTCCTCTGGCATTACTTCTAACAGGACATGTGTAAACACTGCCATTCTGGACAAATTTCAAATAAAAAGCAGAAGTACGAATGAAACCCAAAGCTTACTAGTATAAGTTAGAAAAATTACTGTTTCCATCCCCTTTTAAAGATTTTAGACTAGTACTGACACAATTGTCTTCCACCAAAAATATTGCCTCTAAACAGACCACATGTATAGCTCTCTAGCATCACCTATAAATATGTGGCGCCTTCAATGCAGTTTTCACTAGTTGGTCTTTTTTGGAGAATCCATTTTAGTAATGCATTTCAGTGTGTGTGTTTTAGGTTATCTCCATTTTAACTGAGGTCCTTTTAAGTAGCTAACAGGACTGCTTTACAAAATTCTTATTTCACAATGTTAAACATTCCTCTACAGGCAAAGAGCACTTAATAACTGCTAAAGCAAAGTAGTGAATTGATAAAAAGGAACTATTCTCACCATCACTTCCACAGTAGCCATTACAGTGGCACATTTACATTGTGAGACGCGGCAGTATACAGGTTCCTGTACATTCAGCTCTGCAAAGCGCTAGGGGAAGGTAGTCTGGAAAGCAGCAACACAACAACACTGAACACGCAAAATGTTTCTTTATGCATTCCCGTGGTATTGTGCCCTTCTGAGACAACACTGCTGCCATTGTACAACATGAAAAAATTATGTCGATTTCCATCAAAGAACAGCAAAATAATCAAGAAATTTTTATTGTGGTTAGCCTGAGTTCAAAGCTTGGGGTAGCACACTTATGGATGAACAGAATAAACAGTTACACTTAGGCTTACTGTATATAGCTTAACGAACACATATGAAGATCATATAAATAATTCACATTACTCAAGAGGTGGTGAGTTGAACAAGTCCCTTCTGGTTAAACTTATTTAAAGATAAGGTGAAGTTAAGTGAGTGATGGCACAGTTACAGAGGCCACAGTCCAAGGGGAATTTGGACAGTCTAAGTTACACTACCAGAGTGATTTGTGCAGAATTATGTCAACTTACAGATCTTTAGACCTTATGGGAAAAGGAAATGTCTGATCTCTAAAAGAAGTGATACAAGATGAGTATTTTACAAAGCACAATTATGCTTTACTCAATAAGCTATTTCTATGAAATAAAACTGGACATCAGCAAACATAAAAGGAAATACTATGATAGAGCTGAAGAGCAAGTTCCGTAACAGCAAGGAAACTCTAAAATACTAAATACTTGAAACAAAATGCCACATTATATAATATATAATTGGATATAATCCTTCTCAGTCAAGTACTATCAAGTCTCTCATCTGCAGTACCTCAAAAGTATGTAATGGTTCTATCCTGTATCTGTCTAGTATTATATTTTAACCTTTTTTTAAAAATTGCAAATGTAGATGGCATTTCTGAACACTAATGCATTATTATTTTTGGCTGACTATTAGCCACAACCATCAAATTCATGAATTAATCTATAATGGAGATCTTTGTTCTGGTAAAGAAATGACATCAACAAACTAGGTAGCATTTCATCCGCTAATATTATAATAAGTCTGCAGTGTTCTTCATGTTGGAAGGGTAAGATTACAATGACAATCTGCCTCTCTTTTATTATATAAATATATTACACATACTTACACTTGATAATTGTAAGCACTATCCTGAGCCCCAAATTCATTGTTATAATATTACTGAGGATTCTATAATTTAGAAGTAATAAAATTCTATCAGCTTTTCACAATAAAATTTACAAAGCAAAAAAATCTCCTTTTTCAGTACCTTCTAAACACCTTTGTTTTGAATGGTCAAAATGCTAAAAGCTTCCCGTTCAGTAGCTCTGGCTCAGAACCGTGTATAACAGTTAATAATAATGACAAATAGATATAGAAAATAAGCAACAATCCTCGCTGTACTGAACTTTGCAATTTAACACTTATTTTATATTTAATTAATTCAGAAAGTGAAGAACTTCAAAACTGGCTTTGAACAGGCTGTTTGTTAAAAAAAATAGAACATTTATGTTTTCACTGTTGTTTTTTCAAATGTGATGTG